>NC_057803.1:716195622-716212826 GCF_018294505.1 Triticum aestivum | reverse complement strand
TTTGTTGTTTTTTGCTTTATTTTTTAATTCTTTTTGCTTTTAGTTTTAGATAAATTATAAACTTTCTGTTAGTGCCATTAGTTTTCAAATTTGAAAACACTTTTTTGCTTTATTTATTTATTTTATTTTGTTTCTACTTACAACAAAATACTTATTGTTGCTATTTTTATTTTTTTCAAGTTTATTTGTTTTGTTTTCTGCATTATTTATTTTCTTTTGGTTTTTTGCTTTATTTTTTAATTCTTTTTGCTTTTAGGTCAGCAAAATTATAAACTTTCTGTTTGTGCCATTAGTTTTCTTTGAAATTTGTGCGAATCACAAGTTTGTGAGCTCAACAAGGCATGTAGAGGGACGGGCTTATAAACCGGTGTGAGCGCCCTTCGGTTGGCGAGGTTTTCAAATTCATAGTTTTCAAATGAACTCTGAAAAAGTTGGCATAGCATGTGCATGTACAAAACGGACAATGGTATCATACTCGTCTGTTACAAAGTTGGCATGGTATCATCATAATAGTTGCGGGAGAAAGTCTTCACTTTTTCTTCGCTTGTGTCATTTGCTTATTGCGCCGTAACCATGGATAATCTTCATCGTTTATCGGGATGCTTGGGTCAGCCTTGACTTTGAAGGGGGGAATTTTATGAAACTTTTCATACTCTTCAGACATGTCTGTCTTGCCCTCCACTCCCAGGATGTCCCTTTTTCCTGAAAGAACTATGTGGCGCTTTGGCTCATTGTATGATGTATTCGCTTCCTTATCTTTTCTTTTCCTCGGTCTGGTAGACATGTCCTTCACAAAGATAACCTGTGCCACATTATTGGCTAGGACGAACGGTTCGTCAGTGTACCCAAGATTTTTCAGATCCACTGTTGTCATTCCGTACTGTGGGTCTACCTGAACCCCGCCTCCTGACAGATTGACCCACTTGCACTTAAACAAAGTGACCTTAAAATCTACTCCGTAGTCAAGTTCCCATATGTCTACTATGTAACCATAATATGTGTCATTTCCCTTGTCGGTTGCTGCATCAAAGCAGATACCGCTGTTTTGGTTGGTGCTCTTTTCATCTTGGTCAATCGTGTAAAATGTATTCCCATTTATCTCGTATCCTTTCCAAATCATTACAGTCGAAGATGGTCCCTTGGACAACAAGTACAGCTCATCACAAACAGTGCTGTCACCTCTGAGACGTGTTTCCAACCAACTGCTGAAAGTCCTGATGTGTTCACATGTAATCCAGTCGTCGCACTGCTCCGGGTGTTTGGAGCGCAGACTGTTCTTGTGTTCATCGACATACGGGGTCACCAAGGTAGAGTTCTGTAGAACTGTGTAGTGTGCTTGAGACCAAGAATATCCGTCCCTGCATATTATTGAGTCCCTTCCAAGCGTGCCTTTTCCAGTCAGTCTCCCCTCATACCGTGATTTAGGGAGACCTATCTTCTTAAGGCCAGGAATGAAGTCAACACAAAACCCGATGACATCCTCTATTTGATGGCCCATGGAGATGCTTCCTTCTGGCCTAGCGCGGTTACGAACATATTTCTTTAGGACTCCCATGAACCTCTCAAAGGGGTACATATTGTGTAGAAATACGGGCCCCAGAATGACAATCTCGTCGACTAGATGAACTAGGACGTGCGTCATGATATTGAAGAAGGATGGTGGGAACACCAGCTCGAAACTGACAAGACATTGCATCACATCACTCCTTAGCGTTGGTACGATTTCTGGATCGATCACCTTCTCGGATATTGCATTGAGGAATGCACATAGCTTCACAATGGCTAATCAGACGTTTTCCGGTAGAAGCCCCCTCAATGCAACCGGAAGCAGTTGCGTCATAATCACGTGGCAGTCATGAGACTTTAGGTTCTGGAACTTTTTCTCTGGCATATTTATTATTCCCTTTATATTCGACGAGAAGCCAGTCGGGACCTTCATACTGAGCAGGCATTGAAAGAATATTTCTTTCTCTTCTTTTGTAAGAGCGTAGCTGGCAGGACTTTCATACTGCTTCGGAGGCATGCCCTCTTTTTCGTGCAAGCGTTGTAGGTCCTCTCGTGCCTCAGGTGTATCTTTTGTCTTCCCATACACGCCCAAGAAGCCTAGCAGGTTCACACAAAGGTTCTTTGTCACGTGCATCACGTCGATCGAAGAGCGGACCTCTAGGTCTTTCCAGTAGGGTAGGTCCCAAAATATAGATTTCTTCTTCCACATGGGTGCGTGATTCTCAGCGTCATTCGGAACAGCTAGTCCGCCGGGACCCTTTCCAAAGATTACGTGTAAATCATTGACCATAGCAAGTACGTGATCACCGGTACGCATGGCGGGCTTCTTCCGGTGATCTGCCTCGCCTTTGAAATGCTTGCCTTTCTTTCACATTGATGGTTGGTCGGAAGAAATCGACGATGGCCCAGGTACACATTCTTCCTGCAACTTCCCAGGTATATACTATCGGTGTCAAGTAAACAGTGCGTGCATGCGTGGTATCCCTTGTTTGTCTGTCCTGAAAGGTTACTAAGAGCGGGCCAATCGTTGATGGTCACGAACAGCAACGCCTTTAGGTCAAATTCCTCCTTTTTCTGCTCATCCCACGTACGTACACCGTTTCCATTCCATAGTTGTAAAAGTTCTTCAACTAATGGCCTTAGGTACACATCAATGTCGTTGCCGGGTTGCTTAGGGCCTTGGATGAGAACTGGCATCATAATGAACTTCCGCTTCATGCACATCCAAGGAGGAAGGTTATACATACATAGAGTCACGGGCCAGGTGCTGTGATTGCTGCTCTGCTCCCCGAAAGGATTAATGCCATCCGTGCTTAAAGCAAACCATACGTTCCTTGGGTCCTTTGCAAACTCATCCCAGTACTTTCTCTCAATTTTTCTCCACTGCGACCCGTCAGCGGGTGCTCTCAACTTCCCGTCTTTCTTACGGTCCTCACTGTGCCATCGCATCAACTTGGCATGCTCTCCGTTTCTGAACAGACGTTTCAACCGTGGTATTATAGGAGCATACCACATCACCTTCGCAGGAACCCTCTTCCTGGGAGGCTCGCCGTCAACATCACCAGGGTCATCTAATTTGATCTTATACCGCAATGCACCGCATACCGGGCATGCGTTCATATCCTTGTAGGCACCACGGTAGAGGATGCAGTCATTAGGGCATGCATGTATCTTCTCCACCTCCAATCCTAGAGGGCATACGACCTTCTTTGCTGCGTATGTACTGTCGGGCAATTCGTTATCCTTTGGAAGCTTCTTCTTCATTATTTTCAGTAGCTTCTCAAATCCTTTACCAGGCACAGCATTCTCTGCCTTCCACTGCAGCAATTCGAGTACGGTACCGAGCTTTGTGTTGCCATCTTCGCAAATGGGTACAACCCCTTTTTGTGATCCTCTAACATGCGATCGAACTTCAGCTTCTCCTTTTGACTTACGCATTGTGTCCTTGCATCGACAATGACCCGGCGGAGATCATCATCATCGGGCACATCGTCTGGTTCCTCTTGATCTTCAGAAGCTTCGCCCGTTGCAGCACCATCGTGCACATCGTCTGGTGCATCTTGATGTTCAGTAGCATCACCGTATTCAGGGGGCCCATAGTTGTCATCATACTCTTCTTCCTCGCCGTCTTCCATCATAACCCCTATTTCTCCGTGCCTCGTCCAAACATTATAGTGTGGCATGAAACCCTTGTAAAGCAGGTGGGTGTGAAGGATTTTCCGGTCAGAGTAAGACTTCGTATTCCCACCTATAGGGCATGGACAACACATAAAACCATTCTGCTTGTTTGCCTCAGCCACTTCGAGAAAATCATGCACGCCCTTAATGTACTCGGAGGTGTGTCTGTCACCGTACATCCATTGCCGGTTCATCTGCGTGCATTATATATAATTAAGTGTGTCAAAAATCATTACAGAACATCATGAATAGATAATTAAGTGACCAATTTATTAGAAGTTCATCATCACATAAAACCAAAGTACATACATAGTTCTCATCTAACAACATAAAGCTCTGCAGAGCATCTAAATTAATTAAACCATACATTGAAACTATGTAAAACATTGCACTGCGAAAACAAATGTGATCATAATCGCAACCAAGGTAACAACTGATCCAACGGCATAATGATACCAAGCCTCGGTATGAATGGCATATTTTCTAATCTTTCTCATCTTCAAGCACATTGCATCCATCTTGATCTTGTGATCATCGACGACATCCGCAACATGCAACTCCAATATCATCTTCTCCTCCTCAAGTTTTTTTATTTTTTCCTTCAAGAAATTGTTTTCTTCTTCAACTAAATTTAACCTCTCTACAATAGGGTCGGTTGGAATTTCCGGTTTAACAACCTCCTAGATAAATAAAATCTATGTCACGTTGGTCAGCATAATTTTCATAAACAATAAATGAACCAATAGTTATGAAAAGATAATATATACCACATCCGAATCATAGACAGGATGAGGGCCGACGGGGGCGGATACCAAAACCATCGCACTATATAAGATGCAATAATAAAAGTAAGAAAATAATACAAGTAAGAATATTTTTCCTTTCAGAAAGAAGATAAGAACAAGAGGCTCACCACGGTGGTGCTGGCGATGAGATCGGTGCGGGTGATCGACGGCGGTGAAGACGGGGACGGGCGTGATGGACCGCTAAACCTTGACAAATATTGAGGAAAATGGAGGTTGGAGGTCGAGCTTGGAGAGGAGAAAGCTTAAGTAGTGTGGCTCGGGCATTTCATCGAACACCTCATGTGCTATGGAGGTGAGCTAGAGCACCACAAAGCCCCCCCTCGCCGGCAAGAGAAAAACAGAGCACTGGAGTGCTCTACTCACGAACGAGGGGGTATATATAGGCAGCACTATTGGTCCCGGTTCGTGTCATGAACCGGGACTAACGGGTAGCCATTGGTCCCGGTTCATGCCACCAACCGGGACCAATAGTGGTGGGCCAGGAGCCAGGCCCATTGGTCCCGGTTCGTCCCACCAACCGGGACCAAAGAGTCCGGACGAACCGGGACCAATGGCCCACGTGGCCCGGCCGCCCCCCTGAGCTCACGAACCGGGGCAAATCGCTCCATTGGTCCCGGTTCTGGATTGAACCGGGACTAATGGGCTGAACTGGCCTGGGCCATTGCCCCCTTTTCTATTAGTGAATGACTTGTGGTGAGTGTTTCGAGCTTTAAGTAGGGTACTTGTTGTTGCTGTTTTGCTAGGCTGAATCTGTTATTTCGTGATGCTATGTAAAAATGCTTCTACAAATCATTCTATGCATAATTTGGAGATGTTCACTAAAGGTGTTTTGTTCTAAATGTTATGCTCTATCCATCCATGCACCTGGTTGCAATTATAGGTTGCTGTAGCTTGTTCATATCTTGCTCCAAAGTTGCTTAATAATGTTGCCGTCAGCCTGTTAACATTAAGTTCAGTTGTTGCCATGATTGTTGCTAGTGTTCCATGCACCCTATGGACTTGCTATTGCCATTCTTAGCTTCATAAACATACCTTCTTACTATTGGTTGCCTTTCCATGGCATGTATTGCTCTGTAGTGAGTTGCACAAGCTCATTTACATGCCTTCATAATTCTGTTCCTGCCATGTTTGAATCTGTAATATAACTTGCCATGTTTACATGGGTGCCATCATATTTTCTGATCCTTTTTGGCTCATGGTCAGTAAGGGACTTTTGTTCTATGCTATTAGTATATTCATGCCATGCATTTGTTTGCCATTATAAGTTCCTGTAACATGTTGTTTGATAGCTCTAAACATTGCAACCTGATGTTATTTTCTGCAAAGTATGAATTGTTATTACTTGCAATCTTGCCATGTGTGTTTGAGCATGTTCTAGTGATTTCTGGAGATAGCTCAGTGTTCATGTTTTGTTATGCTTCACATGTACATCATGACCATGTCTTTTGTTTTCATGTTGAGATGCTGTAGCATGTTGCTTTGATGCTTGCAATATGCCTAGTTGCTGTTTTGGACAGCTTGTCCTTTTAACTTGTTTAGTGTGTGTGTGTTGAACCGTTGCTCCGTTTTGAGTGTGCTCTATATGAAACTTGCTTGTTTTTGTGTGTAGATTCATATTATCATGTTGCATCCTTTTTTTGGTGTGTTTGCTTGATGTTTGAATGCATTTTGCATCAATGCCATGTTTAACTTGTTTTGCTCATATCTTCTAGGCCGTAGCCCCGAACTGAGTGAACTTTATATGTAAATTGACTAGAATCTCGTGTAGATCATCTTGGTGCATCTTAACTTGATGTTTAACAACTTGAACATAAGGTTTATTCAGATCTGGACCAATTTCGAAATATGCATATGAGGACTTACCGGATTTGTTATATGTTGTTCCCGGCCTCATTTAAACTTGCCTTGATGTGTTGCTCTTGTTTGCATCATCCCTTGCCATGAGTAGCTTCATGTAGTTTTGTCATGCATCATGCTTGTTGTGCATCATGCCTTGTTCATGTGTGGTGTGTTTACCATGTTGTGTGCTTCTTTTTGATAGTTCCTGTTTCGTTGCGATCGTGAGGATTCGTTCGTCTACGCTTGGTTCGACTTCATCCGTTCGTCTTCTTCATGGACTCGTTCTTCTTCCTAGCGGTATTTCAGGCAAGATGACCGCTACCCTGGATCTCACTACTATCATTGCTATGCTAGTTGTTTCGTTCTATCGCTATGCTGCGCTACCTATCACCTGTTTATCAAGCCATCCCAAATTGCCATGAACCTCTAACCTTTGACACCTTTCCTATGCAAACTGTTGTTTGGCTATGTTACCTCTTTTGCTCAGCCCCTCTTATAGCGTTGTTAGTTGCAGGTGAAGTTGAAGATTGCTCCATGGTGAACAAGTTTATGTTGGGATATCACAATATCTCTTATATTATTAATGCATCTATATACTTGGTAAAGGGTGGAAGACTCGCCTTTTGCCTGTTGTTTTGTTCCACTCCTGCCGCCCTAGTTTCCATCATACCGGTGTTATGTTCCCGGATTATGCGTTCCTTACGTGGTCGGGTGATTTATGGGACCCCCTTGACAGTTCGCTTTGAATAAAACTCCTCCAGCAAGGCCCAACCTTGGTTTTACCATTTGCCTCACCACTACCTATACCCTTCCCTTGGGTCGGCCAACCCAAGGGTCATCTTTATTTTAGCCCCCCCCCCGGGCCAGTGCTTGTCTAAGTGTTGGTCCGAACTGAGCTGCCTGCAGGGCCACCTCGGGGCAACTTGAGGGTTGGTTTTACTCGTAGCTAGACTCATCCAGTGTTACCCTGAGAACGAGATATGTGCAGCTCCTATCGGGATTGTCGGCGCATCGGGCAGCTTTGCTGGTCTTGTTTTACCATTGTTGAAATGTCTTGTAAACCGGGATTCCGAGTCTGATCGGGTCTTCCTGGGAGAAGGTATATCCTTCGTTGATCGCGAGAGCTTATCATGGGCTAAGTTGGGACACCCCTGGAGGGTATAATCTTTCGAAAGCCGTGCCTGCAGTTATAGGCAGATGGGAATTTGTTAATGTCCGGTTGTAGATAACTTGACACCAGATCCGAATTAAAACACATCAACCGTGTGTGTAGTTGTGATGGTCTCTTTTCGGCGGAGTCCGGGAAGTGAACACGGTTCTTGGGTTATGTTTGACGTAAGTAGGAGTTCAGGATCACTTCTTGATCATTGCTAGCTTCACGACCGTTCCGCTTGCTCTCTTCTCGCTCTTATTTGCATATGTTAGCCATCAGATATGCTTAGCCGCTGCTGCAGCCTCACCAATTTACCCCTTCCGTTCCCTTTAAGCTTTGTTAGTCTTGATACCCATGGTAATGGGATTGCTGAGTCCTCGTGGCTCACAGATTACTACAACAACAGTTGCAGGTACAGGTTACGCGATGATCATGACGCGAGAGCGATGCTTGCTTGCATTGAGTTCTTCTTCTGCTTCTTCTTTGATCAGGGGATAGGTTCTAGGTCGACAGCCTGGGCTAGCAAGGTGGAGGTCGTTTGTGTTTCATCCGTAGTCGGATGATGCTCTTTTGTATTGTGATGTTGTATTCGTGTGGCATTGTATGCCTTATGTATGTATCCCCATCTATTATGTAATGTTGATGTAATGATATCCACCTTGCAAAAGCGTTTCAATATGCGGGTCTATCCTTGGTCGGACCTTCGAGTTCCTTTTGGATAGGGTCGCATATTGGGCGTGGCAGCAACGCAGTCTTGTTTAGATCTGGTGAAGAGAGGGTGAGAGACTGTGAATATAGCAAACCCTTGCGAAGGAACGTTGAGCTTCCAGCGTGTATATATATGTAGTGCGGCCAGAGTGTGGAGAGTGCAAACCCTAGCGAACAAGCGTTGATGTTCCAACTTATATATATACTGTAGCACGGACTGAGCTCCGGTGCCTTAACTGCACTTGCTTTTGGCTGTATGACAGGTGGGCCAGCCACATTTTGGGCCCACCTGTCATAATCCTGAAGGCAGGTTAAAGTAAATGAAGCTGCGTCCATATAGTACTCGTGTATACGACCAATATATAGTGGAGTGGTTTTCTTATTCTCTCCATAACAATCATTTTAAATTGTCTAAGTACGAAACGAAACTCTTTATTTAACGTACCAGCGAAGAAAACTACTAAGTACTCCCTGTGTCCCATAATGTAAGACGTTTTTTCATATTACGTTGGTGTCAAAAACACATCTTATATTATGGGATAGAGAGTGTACTTCCGATGAACTAACAATCCACACGTCCTGGTCGCACTTCCTGTCCTTCACGTGCGGTACACTACCCTACCTTAAGTGAACAACCACACATGCGCCAATTTATCGGAAACGTGTGAGAGTGTGTACAAATAAAGAATTTTAATTTCAATTATCGGAAAGGTTTGAGAGTATGTACAGTTTGCCCTCTCTAATAATTATGTATTGTTGTGTTCGGCCTAAACTTGGTCATACTTTACAAAGTTTGACTTTAGTCAAATCTAATATGCGGACTAAATAAAAATGGAGGGCTACTACGTCCATCCGGGTTTTAGTCCACACCATTTTTTCAATCAAAGTTAATAGCTGGACAAATAAAATTATAGGGGAGTTGGAGACAAAGTTATGAAAAGGCATAGAAATCAATACAAAACTTATGCTCTTAGTACCAACGTCGATCCTTCTTCGAGGAAACATTTGGTTCATAGCCAATTGTGTGATAAAATTGCACCAACGTGAAAGACGACTGCGTCTCCAACGCAACCAAGGTGAACTGACGAAGGATATCATCTTTGCGGGTAACAATCAAAGAGCACTGATGGAAGATAGATTGTTTTTCATTGAAAATCGATCAGCTTGACCAGCCGACGCAACCATGAGGCACAACCATGAGCATCGATAGGTCATCGTGGTGATGCATCATCCATTTGGCATCATGTTTGGGTGAGGCACCTATGAAGTTCGACAAATCCTCACTATGGTATGTTTTTTCTCAGTAATCAAGCTCGAGGAAGGAACAACCACGTGGCAGAGGACAGTGAGGCGGAACAACAATGGCCATCCAATTTTGTGCAGTTCCACTAAAATTCAGGAAGACTTGGCTGTTTCCAAAAATATAAAAAAGGGATATAGTGTTGTTACTTTGTTTTACAAGATTAACAATGACATCTCAATTGTCAATAAGAATTAATGAAAGTAGACCAACAAACAACAGAATCATGATTATCTTGATGGGAACTAAACCAGGATACCCGACAAAAAAGTATTTCTTCATTTAACCAGTGATAGTATTAGATTAGCAGCAGCAATAGGAGCATATGGACAATGACCGCACAACCACCTTTCATCTTTTGTCGAAACAACATGTATACCTCCACCGAAGCATAAATCAGGACAACTTTTCGAGAGGCATTTCCTCTATAATAGTAGGTGACGTTGGACCAGCCGACAAACCCTAGCTACTATACATCGGCAGCTGGGGAGTAGTCGCATAGAAGAAAACCCGCATGCAGCGACCTGGGGAGCTGGACGAGTACAAGAAGTTATACCTCAGGTGGGCGAGATGTTGCTTTAGGTGGGCGGGCGGGTGATACGTCTCCAACGTATCTATAATTTTTGATCGCTCCATGCTACTTTATCTACTGTTTTAGGCAATATTGGGCTTATTTATCCACTTTTATATTATTTGTGGGACTAACCTATTAACCGGAGGCCCAGCCCATATTTTCTGTTTTATGCCTATTTCAGTGTTTCGAGGAAAAGGAATATCAGACGGAGTCAAAACAGAATGAAATCAACTGGAGAAGTTAATTTTGGAAGGAAACCCACCTGATAGTCTTGGAGTGCACGTCAAGGGAGTCCCGGGCTGCCCACGAGGGTGGGGGCGCCCCCCTGCCTCGTGACCACCCCGGAGGTCCAACGACGTACCCCTTGCACCCATATATACTCACGTACCCTAAAACTTCCAAAACAGAAGATATATCGGAAGTTCCGCTGCCGCAAGCCTCTGTAGCCACCAAAAACCTGTCGGGAGCCTGTTCCGGCACCCTTCCGGAGGGGGGATCCCATCACCGGTGGCCATCTTCATCATCCCGATGCTATCCATGACGAGGAGCGAGTAGTTCACCCTCGGGGCTGAGGGTATGTACCAGTAGCTCTGTGTTTGATCTCTCTCTATCGTGTTCTCTCTCGTGTTCCTCTATGGCACGATCTTGATGTATCCCGAGCTTTGCTATTGTAGTTGGATCTTATGATGTTTCTCCCCCTCTACTCTCTTGTGATGAATTGTGTTTCCCCTTTGAAGTTATCTTATCGGATTGAGTCTTTTATGAGAACACTTGATGTATGTCTTCCCGTGTTTATCTATGGTGACAATGGGATTTCACGTGCCACTTGATGTATGTTTTGGTGACCAACTTGCGGGTTCCACCCATGAACCTATGCATAGGGGTTGGCACACGTTCTTGACTCTCCGGTAGTAGCTTTGGGGCACTCTTTGAAGTACCTTTGTGTTGGTTGAATAGATGAATCTAAGATTGTGTGATGCATATCATATAATCATGCCCACGGATACTTGAGGTGACAATGGAGTATCTAGGTGACATTAGGGTTTTGGTTGATTTTGTGTCTTAAGGTGTTATTCTAGTATGAACTCTACGATGGATTGAGCGGAAAGAATAGCTTTATGTTATTTTACTACGAACTCTTGAATAGATAGAACAGCAAGGATAACTTTGAGGTGGTTTCGTACCCTACCATAATCTCTTCATTCATTCTCCGCTATTAGTTTCTTTGGAGTGACTCTTTGTTGCATGTTGAGGGCTTGTTATATGATCTATCTCTGTTATTATTGTTGAGGGAACTTGCACTAGTGAAAGTATGAACCCTAGGCCTTGTTTCCTATCATTGCAATACCGTTTATGCTCACATTTATCATTGGTTACCTTGCTGTTTTTATTATTTCAGATTACAAATACCTTTATCTACCATCTATTTTGCACTTGTATCACCATCTCTTCGCCGAACTAGTGCACCTATACAATTTACCATTGTATTGGGTGTGTTGGGGACACAAGAGACTCTTTGTTATTTGGTTGCAGGGTTGTTTGAGAGAGACCATCTTCATCCTACGCCTCCTACGGATTGATAAACCTTAGGTCATCCACCTGAGGGAAATTTGCTATTGTCCTACAAACCTGTGCACTTGAAGGCCCAACAACGTCTACAAGAAGAACGTTGTGTAATAGACATCAAGCTCTTTTCTGGCGCCTTTGCCGGGGAGGCTAGGTAAACGGTACTCACACCCCGTCAACTAAGCTCTTTTTTCGGGGAGGTCATTGCTTGAAGGTATATCTTTAGATCTTGCAATCGAATCTTTTTGTTTCTTGTTTTATCACTAGTTTAGTTTATAAAAGAAAACTACAAAGAAAATGGAATTAAGTTTGTCTCATACGCTTCATCTTTTTAATATCTTTCGTGAGTATGATGGAAAAGAAAATTGTGCCAAAGTGTTAGAAGAAGAATGCATTAAATTGTTTGGCACTAAATCTTTCAATGATGATCATGATTGCAATCTTGTTAGTACGAATTCTTTGAACATCCATGATGCTAATGATGATTGCACTAGTTATGATGAAAATATCTCTAATGAGCATGTCAACTTTTGTGGAGTGCATGTTTGCATGAACACACCAAATAGAGAAGATATTTATTGCATGAGGCATAAGCATTTAGAAACCAAATTGTTGCAAGAAGAGCTAGATGAATGTGCTGAAAATTTATGTTTTCTTAGCCATACTTGTGAACTTTGCAATGAACGTGATCATTTTAGTACCCAATGCAAATTGTTTCATGATCGTATCGTGTCCAAAAATTGTGATGACTTGATTTCCCTTGCACATCATAATGAACTTAGTTTGCTCTTGGGTTATGAATAAATTAAACGTATAACTAAGGATATTCCAAAAATTGCCATTGATAAAGTTCTTCATATTGATCTAGAAAAGATTTATTTGTTTTGTGCGGAGAATTGCATTGAAAATCCTTATATTGCCAATTACCTAAAGAAAAGAAAGAAAATAGAAGATGATGAGAATGCTAATGAAAGGGAAGAGACTTCCCAATATCCTCCTATTATTTCTCAGGATGAATCAGGTAACGAGGAGGAGCTTTTCTATTCAACCAAACTCATCAATAAGGAGCTCAAAGAGGAAGGTTGAACCTACACATAATGTGAAGAAGAAAAAGAAAAGAAGGAGCAACAAAGGTAAAAAGGTATCCCTCCCAAATGATGTTGCTCCTACTACTACTTGCGATGATGATAATTGCTATACTATTGGTGCTATCCATATTTTTAATGATGAGAGTGATTATGCTTAATATATGAAAGGGTCCAAGCTTGGGGAAGCTATGTTTGATGAGGATGAAATAATCGATAATATATTTGCTGGAATTAATGTTTGGCCCAAGCTTGGGGATGCTATGGTTAATAATGATGATATTTTTAGCCTCTCAAGTTTTGATATGCAAAGATGTTATGATGATAGCATGCCTTCTACCTATGATGATTATATTGATGAAAGTGGGTTTGGAAGAGTGTAAACTTTAGGAAGTAGTGATCCCACAATTTTGGAGGATGTTGAATCTTATAATATTTATGAAAGTGGATTTGGAGAGGTCATGACTTTACTTAGTAATGATTCCACTATCTTGGAAGAGGTTTCAATCGATTATGATGAGAACAAAGTTGCTACTTATGATGATTATTGTGATAAAACTTATGCTATAAAAAGTAGTGATGATTATAATTATAAAAATTGTCATGATTATGATTACCCATTTTCTGAACATTACTCTTTTAATGTGGAAACAATTTATAGTATTCAAGTCTCTTATGATACTCCCACTATTTCGAACGAGAAGAATTTTGCTTATGTGGAGAGAGTAAATTTTCTATGCTTGTAGATCATGAAAAGAATGTTTTATGTGATGGTTATATTTTTTAATTCATTCATGATGCTACTGAAAATTATTATGAGGGAGGAACATATGCTTGTAGGAGTTGCAATAATGTCAAGTTTCCTCTCTATATGCTTAAAATTTTGAAGTTATGCTTGTTTTACCTTCCTATGCTAGTTGATTATTGTTCCCATAAGTTGTTTGATCACAAAATACCTATTCATAGGAAGTGGGTTAGACTTAAATGTGCTAGTCATGTGCTTCATGATGCTCCCTTTATGTTTCAATTCTTATCTTTTATGTGAGCATCATTGCTATCATCTTGCCTAGCTAAAAAGGCATTAAAGAAAAGCGCTTGTTGGGAGACAACCCAATTTTTACCCTTACTGTTTTTGTGTGTCCACATGATTATGCTACTGTATTAATCATGTTTTATAGCTTTTGTTTCAATAAAGTGCCAAGTAGAACCTTTGGGAAGACTTAGGTGAAGTTTATATGATCTTGCTGTAGAAAACAGAAACTTTTGCTCTCACGAGAATGCCTGCCATTTTTTACTGAAGAGTGCTTTTAGGATGATTCTTTCTGAAGATGATTAATAGACAAATTTCTCAGGTCCAGGAATTTATTTCATAATTTTTGGGGTTCCAGAACTGTACGTTTTATACAGATTACTACAGACTGTTCTGTTTTTGACATATTCTATTTTCTATGTGTTATTTGCTTATTTTGATGCATCTATGGCTAGTATTAAGTGGTATGAACCATATAGAAGTTAGAATACAGTAGATATTACACCAATATGAATTTATAATGATTTCATTACAGTACCTAGGTGGTGGTTTTATTTTCATATACTAACGGAGCTTACGAGTTTTGTTTTGAGTTTTGTGTGGTTGAAGTTTTCAAGTTTTGGGTAAAGATTCGATGGACTATGTAATAAGGATTGGAAAGAGCCTAAGATTGGGGATGCCCAAGGCACCCCAAGGTAATATCCAAGGATAACCAAGAGCCTAAGCTTGGGGATGCCCCGGAAGGCATCCCCTCTTTCGTCTTCGTTCATCGGTAACTTTACTTAGAGCTATATTTTTATTCACCACATGATATGTGTTTTGCTTGGAGCATCATCTTATTTTGTTAGTTTTTGCTTGATGTTTTTTATAATAATGTTTTTCACCTTTAGTTTCAATAAAAAAGTCAAGGATAGCCTTTGCCATGCTTATTTTGCCAATAAAAAAGGAAGATGGCCTACCTGGGACGTCGGGTTATATCTAGAAGGGCGGTTAGGACGCGACATTGGCCCATACCGCAGTGACCCCCGATTGGGACGCACCGACTGTGGGTTTTCTCCCTCGCCAATGTTGACCGCTTCTACGCAGAACATTGTTCCCTTCCCCGAGCTGCAGGATCAGGCCGGATATGTGACCAGCGGTGGGGCTACGGTCATTCTATGCTTGTGAAGACAGCAACCCAAGCAAGCAGGCTTGTAGCTTAGGCTCCTGCTAGTGTATATATAGTGGTTTTCTTTTTCTCTCCATATCAACCATTGAAGAGTGAAATGATGGTTGCTTCTTCCGACTAACTTACTGTGTGATTTGACTGCTCCTTAGTGGCCCCTAAAAGTACTCCGCCAACCTCTATGCAACAGCGACACGTACAGATGGACGCAAAAATGCGTGCGACGCTCTAATGCATGCATGTCCGAGCACACGATGGAATACGCACGGTCACGTTGAAGTGCTCAACTACACGTGCATGCACACACATACTCAGCCAGGGTGAGCTAGTGACCATATAAAGACTGGAAAATGTATATATTGAGCACAATAAGCGTATTATGAAGTCCACTCACCGTATTTTTACAATATATAGTGACAGACACTGTATTTATCTCGTTTGAAATTAAGCCATATTAACCGGAGAGGAGGCAGTATGGACTAGCATTACTTTGTTGTGTCCTGTCAACTTGCCGAACAAGGAGAAGCTTGCAGGACGGGAGAAGCTTGCGCGCGGTGGCTTGCAGGACAAGGAGAAACTTTTGAGTAATGTTGTGGACGTACAACAGTTAATTCGATGTCAGATTGCAAGAAGCATACACTATACTAGTACTACTATTATTGTTCGACTTCCCGAAGAGGCGAACAGCCATGCGCAAAGTAGGATAGTTACTGCTTTGATGTGTCCCCTCAACTCTCCGAACAAGGAGAAGCTTGCTTACTATTACACCTCTCCCTCGCCCATGCGCGCGGTGGCTTGCAGGATGACGAGAGGGTTTTGACTACAGCGCCCTCTACCTCCCCCTCTCCCTCGCCCTCGCCCTCGCGGCGGACGTGCAACAGTTCAATCAGTGTCAGATTGCTAGAAGCATATTGTACTGTAGTATCATCATTGTTGGACCTTCCGAAGAGGCGAAGAGCCAAGTATGCACTATACTAGTACTAGGAACTGGATGGAGGAGCGTCTGCACTCTTAATATATTTTTAAAATTTTCTAAAGCAATCTTCAACACATTTGGTTCTCTTCGAGGGTTCTCGAAATGTGATAATGGAAGTTGATTGCATGGAACACTCGCCACAATTCTCGCTTAATTCTGGCTCATATCCTGTTAAATATAGCAGCGCTCGGTAATATTTCCCCTTTTTTTGTTATTCGGCATGTAAGCAGGTCAGCAAACCTTGCGGCGCATCTTTGTGCAAACCATGCTTGCTGCACTTTGAATGTGGCCGAGAGCTGGCTTGATGAAACACCTTGCTTCCTACTTCTTTTCTTGCAGGATACCTCGCTTCCTAGTGACCAGTGTCTTGGCTGATCGTCCTAAGAATGCTTATATATGAATAAAGCTCTCTCATTTACCCGCAAAAAAGATTAAGCCATATTAACCAGAAAGGAGGGAGTATGGACTAGCACTACTTTTCGGTGTGTCCCGTCAACTCGCAGAACGAGGAGAAGCTTGCAGGACAAGGTGAAGCTCGCTTACGCCTTTTAACTAATCCAACCTACCCTCGGTGGACATGCATCAGTCCATTCGGTGTAAGATTGTCAGAGGCATACACTGTAGTACCCAACATGCGGAGTACCATCATTGTTCGACTTCACAAAGAGGCGAAGAGCCAAGTGCACGGTTTAGTAGTACGAGTAGTCACTAGTAGAAAAAGGGTCAAATGTGAAGCACAATAGTGCCGGTTGGAATTTCAGCCGGCACTAATGTGTACACTAGTGCCGGTTCGTGGCGGCGATCAATAGCATTGGTTCGTGGCGAACCTTTAGAACCGGTTCGTGGCACGAACCGGTACTAAAGAGGCTGTGTCAGCCTGCGGTCAGGCTATGGCCCCACCACCACCATTTAGTGCCGGTTCGTACCACGAACCGGTACTAATGAGGTTATGGCAACCTGTTTTTTAGTCCCACCTCGCGAAGTGAGAGGGACTAGGAGCGGTTTATAAGCCCTGAGTGCAGAGACGATGAAGAAGAGGCTCAATGCTCACGTTGCTTAGCTTCAAGCCTTCAGGAATACGGTAGACTGCATGGAGCTATGCGCAGTGCAGTTTACACTATTCCGAATGGCTTGAAGCAAATTAACGAGCATTGCACCTCTTTTTTTTATTTTTAATAACTTATTACAACTCCAGACTTCTTCTGTTATGGCAAAAACTAATTGCACGTCGACATTTCTTTTTTTTAAGTTATAACTCCAGACTTTGAACATCAAGTTTTGCAGGAAGAAGAAGAAGAAGAAGAAGAAGAAGAAGAAG
>NC_057803.1:716192585-716193365 GCF_018294505.1 Triticum aestivum | reverse complement strand
TAACTATATAAACAAATTACTCAAAAATAAATAGAAGAAAATAAATTATATTAAGCAAAAAACTTCACGAAGAAACTAAATACAGCAAAAAAACTATTCAGAAATAAATAGAAGAAAAAAATAAAGCAGAAAATAAATAACTATATAAAAAATTACTCAAAAATAAATAGAAGAAAGTATATAATGCAGAAAAGAAAAAAATTTATAAAAAACATGTTGGGGCGCTGCCCAGTGGGCCTGCCAGACCTTGGGTGTGCAAATACATACCCAGTAGGGCCAGCAGGCTCACAGGGCAGCGCGCCCTAATTAGGCCCAAAAGCCTGCTATATAGAGGAGTTCGAAAGGGCAGCCACGGCTGGGTTTATAAACCAGTGGGGCTGCCCTTCGCTCGGCGAGGTGGGACTAAACGTAGCGCATAGCGGGTGGCAGCGCACGGGCATTAGTACCAGTTGGAGGCTCCAACCGGTACTAACGTGTTTCCCTTTAGTACCGGTTGGAGCCACCAACCGATACTAAAGGCCCACGTTTCCCGCCGCTTGGGCTGGCAAAAATTGGCCTTTAGTACCGGTTGGTGGCTTCAACCGGTACTAAAGGCTCCCCCTATATATACTCCACGTACGAAAAATAAGTTATCGTCGCCACTTCGTTCCACTTCTCGCGCGAGACATCGATCTAGCAGACGCCGCCGCCGCCGCGCCACCGTGCCGTTGCCCTCGCCGCCCTCGCCGCCCGTCATCGTCGTCGCCGCGGCCCCCGCCGCCCGTAGTCGTCGCCGCCCTC
>NC_057803.1:714831801-714833537 GCF_018294505.1 Triticum aestivum | reverse complement strand
ATAACACCACAAAAGCAAATCACTTAAGTTCAGAACGAAGAACACGGACATGAAAGGACAAGTACTAATTAAGAGCAGCATGAAGAACTAGCTAAATCACTCCTGCTAGCTACTCTCTCTCTGGTAAAATAGCATAGAACATGTATAGCTCTCCTGATTGATCATACTGGAGCATGCCGATGAACCTGTCTCCTAATCGTGGGCTGCGCTTCTCATTGCTGCCCCCTAGTACTTCTCTGTGATCATTAACAATTTTCCTCCAATCTTTCACTATTAAGCATTCATCGCTTCTAGAAATCCTGAATGCATTCATGTGCAATGCAGGATATCTTGGCCTTAAGCTAACAATTGACATCTGACCTTTAGTCTCGATCCCCTGAGGCACAACTGTCATCGGGAGTCCCTGTTGAAGAACATCGTATAGTACTTAATTAATATACTTAGCAATGAAAGTTTAGCAAAAAAATATGTGTGCAAAATATGCACTAAGGACAAATAGTAAATATCTTACCATCATTCCTAAATAGATGTGACCGTAGTTCAATACCATCACTATTGGTCGCACGTTTTGAGTACTAACATTTCCAAGTGCAGGAAAAAAATTTGTCTTGACAGTATGAAGATCCTCAAGCCATGAAACATAATGACTTATCTCCTCGCAGTTTAGTTCAGCTCCGGGATAGTAGAAGGTCCTGTCTACCAAGCGCCGGACATGTTTGGTTGAATGGAGATAAGCTGTCAATAGAAATTAGTTGTCAGTTATTTTTGAAATAAGCAATATCAAAGACAAAAATATATTTGAGAAGAACTCACATAATGGTAGAACTGGAGGCGTCTGCACATCGACCCATATGTCTCTATTACCTTCAATATCATCTTCCGGACGAATATCAAAGGTGATAACCATACCAGGCTCAAATGCATAAGCCTTGCATAGTGCTTGCCAAGTTTTGCATTCAAAATAGGTGTACGTGTGTGCATTGTATACTTTGATGTTGAAAGTATAACCATCATACTCAGTTTTCAGGTAAGCTCTTTTTACCTCCATAGTTTCCATATCTTTGAAACATATCTTATCCAAGACAAAAATTCTTGCATGGCATGGGATGCGCTAGTAGAATAGTGAAAATTAAAAATTATAAGTCAGGCAAATAAAGCATATATAAGTCATGCTTAATTACGAAAACAGACTTGTCGTTGTGACTTACTGTATCGAATTCGAAAGTCTCATCCAGCTTGATGCTGAATCGCCTACCATCAACAAGGAAATTTCTGTCGCACTGGCCGCGCTCGTCTTCACAGTATTGGCACATATCGAAATTTTTTCCGTCGTTAGAAGACATTTCCTATGTTCATATTAGGCGAAACATTAAACACTTACCAATTCAATTAATTCAACTACTTCTATTAATTCAACTAAGCATTTACTAAAAATAAACTAGTTATATTAATTCAATTAGTTCAACTAAGCATTTACTAAAAATAAACTAGTTATATTAATTCAATTAGTTCAACTAAGCATTTACTAAAAATAAACTAGTTCTATATATTAATTCAACAAGTTCAACTAAGCATTTACTAAAAATAAACTAGTTCTATATATTAATTCAACAAGTTCAACTAAGCATTTACTAAAAATAAACTAGTTCTATATATTAATTCAACTAGTTCAACTAAGCATTTACTAAAAATAAACTAGTTCTATATATTAATTCAACTAGTTCAACTAAGCATTT
>NC_057803.1:714828081-714830970 GCF_018294505.1 Triticum aestivum | reverse complement strand
TCACAGCGGGGCGACGGAGACGGCGAGGCGACGGCAAGGCAACGGCGACGAGGGCGGCGACGGGGACGGGGGCGGCGACGGAGACGAGGGCGGCAATGGGGACGGGGCGACGACGGGGACGGGGGCGGGCCCGGGGCGGCGACGTAGACGATGGCAGCGATGGGAACGGGGGCGGCGACGGGGACGGGGGCGGCGACGGAGACGATCAAGGGCAGCGGCGACGGCGACGGAGACGGAAACAGAGGAACAAACAGAGAGGGAAAACGAATTTTTCGGACGTGTTGTATATATAGACCCTCCCCCTTTAGTACCGGTTGGAGCCACCAACCGGTACTAAAGGCCTGTTTTGGCCAGGCCAAGCGGCGGGAGGTGACCCCCTTTAGTACCGGGTGGTGGCACAAACCGGTACTAAAGGCCCCCCCTTTAGTGCCGGTTTGTTCCACGACCCGGTACTAAAGGCCTCGCGCTGCCATCCCAAAGTTTAGTCCCACCTCGCCGGGCGAAGGGCAGCCGCACTGGTTTATAAAGCCAGCCGCGGCTACCACTTTGTACTCCTCTATATAGCAGGCTGGTGGGCCTAAACTCTGCGCGCTGCCCTGTGAGTCTGTTGGGCCTTTAAGGCCTGTAATTACACACCTGTGGCCTATCAGGCCCACAGGGCAGCGCCCCAATTTTTTTTATAGTTTTTTTTCTGCTTTATTTTCTTCTATTTATTTTTGCGTAGTTTTTTGTATAGTTTTTTCTTTTTTGTTATATTTATTTTCTTCTATTTATTTGTGAGTAGTTCTTCATCTAGTTTGCCAAAATTCAACATTTTCAGAGTTCATTTTGTAGTGATTTTCAATTTCACGGTCATTTTGTAAACGATTGAAAAATAGCAAATATAATTTTTTTTCTTTTCTGCTTTATTTTTTCTTCTATTTATTTCTGAGTAGTTTTTTCTTTGCTGCTATATTTATTTTCTTCTACTTATTTTAGAGTAGTTTTTTTATATAGTTTTTTTTCTTTTCAGCTATAGTTTTTCTTCTTTTCTGCTATTTTTTCTTTTCTGCAAAACTTGATGGTCAAAGTCTGGAGTTATAACTTAAAAAAAAAGAAATGTCGACGTGCAATTAGTTTTTGCCATAACAGAAGAAGTCCGGAGTTGTAATAAGTTATTAAAAATAAAAAAGAGGTGCAATGCTCGTTAATTTGCTTCAAGCCTTTCGGAATAGTGTAAACTGCATTGCGCATAGCTCCGTGCAGTCTACCGTATTCCTGAAGGCTTGAAGCTAAGCAACGTGAGCATTGAGCCTCTTCTTCATCGTCTCTGCACTCAGGGCTTATAAACCGCTCCTAGTCCCTCTCACTTCACGAAGTGGGACTAAAAAATAGCTTACTAAGAAATTGTAGTACTGGTTCATCCATGAACCGGTACTAAAGGTGCTCGTGGGGCCCAGCCTTACCTGAGACAACCTCATTAGTACCAGTTCGTGGCACGAACCGGTGCTAAAGGTTCGCCACGAACCGTACTAAACAGCTCCTCCCGCCTAGCAGTTGGTGCATACTGAACGCAAAAAATATAAGAGCATTTAGATCATGATCTTATATTTCTTTACAGTCTAAATTGTCAATATGATCTTATAACATCAAAAATACTTTGATCATCAATGATCTTTGTGTGTATAATCTGAATTGTCAATATGAGTCATCAACGATTTATAAACCGATGAAGACTCATATTGCGGCCACAAATTCTACACATAGAGTTCAATGAAGACCAAGTGCTTGTGATAGTTTGAGAAATAACATATTTAAGGTGGTAAAAGGCTTGTTAGGGGAGCGAGGTGGGACTAAAAACAGCTTGCCATAACCTCATTAGTACCGGTTCGTGGTACGAACCGGCACTAAATGGTGATGGTGGTGCCATAGCCTGACCGCAGGCTGACACAGCCTCTTTAGTACCGGTTCGTGGCATGAACCGGTACTAAAGGTTCGCCACGAACCGGTGCTATTGATCGCCGCCACGAACCGGCACTAATGTACACATTAGTGCCGGCTGAAATTCAAACCGGCACTATTGTGCTTCACATTTGACCCTTTTTCTACTAGTGTAAGCTGTCAATAGAAATTAGTTGTCAATTATTTTTGAATAAGCAATATCAAAGACAAAAAATATAGTTGAGAAGAAAACTCACATAATGGTAGAACTGGAGGCGTCTGCACATCGACTCATATGTCTCTATTACCTTCAATATCATCTTCCGGACGAATATCAAAGGTGATAACCATACCAGGCTCAAATGCATAAGCCTTGCATAGTGCTTGCCAAGTTTTGCATTCAAAATAGGTGTACGTGTGTGCATTGTATACTTTGACGTTGAAAGTATAACCATCATGATTAGTTTTCAGGTAAACTATCTTTACCTCCATAGTTTCCATATCTTTGAAACCTATCTTATCCAAGACAAAAATTCTTGCATGGCAGGGGATGCGCTAGTAGAATAGTGAAAATTAAAAATTATAAGTCAGGCAAATGAAGCATATATAAGTCATGCTTAATTACGAAAACAGACTTGTCGTTGTGACTTACTGTATTGAATTCGAAGGTCTCATCCAGCTTGATGCTGAATCGCCTACCATCAACAAGGAAATTTCTATCGCACTAGCCGCGCTGGTCTTCATAGTATTCACACATAATGAAATTTTTTCCGTCGTCAGACGAGATTTCCTATGTTCATATTAGGTGAAACATTAAACACTTACTAATTCAATTAATTCAACTACTTCTATTAATTCAACTAAGCATTCACTAAAAATAAAATAGTTATATTAATTCAATTAGTTCAACTAAGCATTTACTAAAAATAAACTAGTTCTATATATTAATTCAACTAGTTCAACTAAACA
>NC_057803.1:714826283-714827065 GCF_018294505.1 Triticum aestivum | reverse complement strand
CGGCGGTGGCGACGGCATGGCGGCGTCGGAGATCGAGAGACTCGCGCGAGAAGTGGAACGAAAGTGGCGACGATAACTGAATTTTTCATAAGTGCCATATATATAGGATCGGACTTTAGTACCAGTTGGAGCCACCAACCGGTACTAAAGGCCAAATTTGCCAGCCCAAGCGGCGGGAAACGAGGGCCTTTAGTACCGGTTGGTGGCTCCAACCGGTATTAAAGGGCAACACATTAGTACCGGTTGTAGCCACCAATCGGTACTAATGGCCGTGCGCTGCCACCCACGGTGCGCTATGTTTAGTCCCACCTCGCCGAGCGAAGGGCAGCCGCACTGCTTTATAAACCCAGCCGCGGCTGACTTTTCGAACTCCTCTATATAGCAGGCTTCTGGGCCTAACTAGGGCGTGCTGCCCTGTGAGCCTGCTGTCCCTTCTGGGCCTGCATTTGCACACCCGAGGTCTGGCAGGCTCACCGGGCAGCGCACCAACATTTTTTTATAATTTTTTTCTTTTCTACATTATTTATTTTCTTCTATTTATTTTTGAGTAATTTTTTATATAGTTATTTTTTTTCTGCTTTATTTTTTCTTTTAATTATTTCTGAGTAGTTTTTGTTGCCGTATTCAGTTTCTTTATGAATATTTTTGCTTCTTCTTCTTCTTCTTCTTCTTCTTCTTCTTCTTCTTCTTCTTCTTCTTCTTCTTCTTCTTCCTCCTCCTCCTCCTCCTTCTTCCTCTTCTTATTCTTCTTCTTCCTCCTCCTCTTCTTCCTCCTTCTTCTT
>NC_057803.1:714814258-714824595 GCF_018294505.1 Triticum aestivum | reverse complement strand
TCCTCTTCTTCTTCTTCCTCCTTCTTCTTCCTCTTCTTATTCTTCTTCTTCCTCCTCCTCTTCTTCTTCCTCTTCTTCTTCTTCCTCCTCTTCTTCCTCCTCTTCTTCTTCTTCCTCCTCTTCTTCCTCTTCTTCTTCTTCCTCCTTGTTGGTGTCAAAACCGGCGGATCTCGGGTAGGGGGTCCCGAACTGTTCGTCTAGGCGGATGGTAACAGGAGAGAAGGGACACGATGTTTTACCCAGGTTCGGGCCCTCTTGATGGAGGTAAAACCCTATGTCCTTCTTGATTGATATTGATGATGTGGGTATTATAAGAGTAGATCTACCACGAGATCAAGGAGGCTAAACCCTAGAAGCTAGCCTATAGTATGATTGTTGTTCTGTCCTACGGACTAAAACCATACGGTTTATATAGACACCGGAGAGGGCTAGGGTTACACAGAGTCGGTTACAATGGTAGGAGATCTACATATCCGTATCGCCAAGCTTGCCTTCCACGCGAAGGAAAGTCCCATCCGGACACGGGACGAAGTCTTCAATCTTGTATCTTCATAGTCTTGGAGTCCGGCCGATGATGATAGTTCGGCTATCCGCACACCCCCTAATCCGGGACTCCCTCAGTAGCCCCCGAACCAGGCTTCAATGACGACGAGTCCGACGCGTATATTGTCTTCGGCGTTGCAAGGCGGGTTCTCCTTCAAATTCCATGTGCCTGCCGAATGGTGTCCGGCTTCCTTATAAATGTTGCGCTCCTTGGCTTCCACGTCCAATAATGGCCCCCTTCCACGTGTCGTATGAATGCGAAAAGCTAGGGTATTTTTGCGTTTTACCCCCTAGCTGTGTGAATAAGCCGCCTATAAGAGAGGCGAGGATCTAGATCCAAATCACACCATCCTCCTTCCGCAAGTACTCATCGAAGCGCCTCTGACAAAAATCCATTCCATCATGGATACTCGGCGCGGCTCCTCCTCTCGTGCTCCCAGCCCTCAGCCAGGAGATTGGGGGAGATGTTCAGTGCCACACAGCGAGCTAGTGACGCTCCAAACCGAGGGATATCTTCCCCCAGCCTTCATGGTTCCGGTTCGAGCCGGACTGGCCACCTACAGGGGTGGAAAGCAGGCGGAGAGCGTCCCCAATCCCTCCAAAGGAGAGCGGGTATGCTTCGTCCCTTATCTAATAAGGGGACTCGGATTTCCCATACATCCGTTTCTCCGGGGGCTCCTGGAGTTCTATGGACTCCAGCTTCACCACCTTACACCTGCCTCCATTTTGCACATCGCGGGCTTTGTAGCTCTTTGCGAGCTGTTCTTGGGCATCGAGCCCCATTTTGCGCTGTGGAAGAGATTGTTTTGCCTCGTACCCCGTTCTCGCGAGGGGTCGATATATCAAGTGGGCGGAGCCGAAATATGGCGCATTGTCGGGACCGGATATCTATCCGGAACCCCTAAGAAGGCGTCCGAAGACTGGCCTTCAGAATGGTTTTATATGGAGGACGCCCCTCTGCCGGATCCGGTTCGGATCGGCCTCCCGGAGTTCAGCAACGCTCCCCTGAAGAAACGCCTGAGTTGGTGCCCGCGGAGCCCTCAACGGGAAGATGATGGGAGTGTCCAATATCTGATGGGCCGGATAAGGTTACTGGCCCACTCCGGATTGACCATGATTGGAGTCATGGCCACGTGCATTATGCGAGGGGTGCAGCCACTCCAATATAGGGGCCACCCCATGTGGGATTTCAACGGGGAGGATGACGCCACCCGTCCTGGCCGCAAGGGGCTGGGATCGGCCGCTGATCTGGTGAAGATCCTGTCCGGCTTGTACAAGGGGGAGAAGGAGGACTTCCTCCGCACGAGTCCATTGAATGGATTCTCCATGAATAACCCTAGGAGCTGGGTAAGCGGACATTTATCTATCCGATCCATATTCCCAAATTCCAGTGTCTCACTTTGTGATTTTGACGCAGGAGCTGCGCCAGGACGTGGAGGGCATACAAAGCCTGACCCCACAGCCCGAGGATCCGGGACGATCCCTTGATCCGGCCTCCGAAGAGGATCTAGACATAAAGGTGGAGCTGATTGACGGGGTGTTCCACCAACTTAGCATGGACAATGCTCTAGTCGCCATTACGGCTGACTACCCCGGTTTATCTCCGGCTTCCCAGGTGACTACGGCCAGAGTCCTGACACCATCACTTGATCCATGCTCATTTCTGACCATCGTATACCAATGGTGCATCGCAGGAAGCGCCTTCAAGGCGGGAAGCCGAACCCGCGGCGGCTGACCAATAAGGGTCAGTTTGGCCCAGCAAGCGGAAGAGGAGTGCGGCGCGAATCGAAACGTCGCCGCAACGGTACGGCGCACCGCTGTTTTTAAGGGAAAGATTCCTAGGAGGTATATTAACGCTCATGAGTTTTCCAGGAGAAAGAGCGCTCGCCGGACAGTGTCCGGAGAGGTTGCCAATAAAGCCTCCGTCAGCCATGCTCCAACGCGTGGTTCGGAAGGGGAGGCGAACACAAGGCAGGAGCTAGATGCTCCTCCAACGGAGGATGCCGACAGGCTGTCCGCCACCAGGTCTGAGGTGGAGAGAGCCATGCATCACAGGCGCCGCCGGACGGTTCTTCGTGATGCGTGTTTCTCTCCGGAGGCACTGAATGCCTTTAATGCGGGAGACGCGCACCTCCGTGCCGCTCGAGATGGTCTAACCAGAGCCATGGAGCAGTATGTGAAAGATATATGGGTGAGGAATTTTAATAGTTTATATATGCCAGTAGCCCCCGAGACTTAAAATAGTTAGAATAGCTGATTTAAGGATCATTTGTTATGCAGGATCTTATGGAGAAGAATACATGTCTGTCCCAGGAGCTTCAAGAGTGCAAGGCCCAACTTGAGGCCGCGCTAGCCGCCGCAGGGGGAGCCACAGAGACCCCCTCTGGTAATACATACTTCAAAAAGATAAGTAGTTTATGAAGTGCGGCGTGTGCGTAAGTCTGACAATAAAATTGCAGAGGGTGCCGGACTGGAACCGGACAAGCAACATCTGCTACGCCAGCTGAAGGCCGGCGAGAAGGTGCTTATGAGGGTGCAGCAAGAGAGGAACAAACTCCAAGATGCCAACACCCAGCTGGGCGAAGAACTAAAAGATGTTCGGGTCCAGCTGTCTGACTCCGTAAAGGAGAATCGGCGGCTTCGTCGCGGCATTTACAGTAAGTGCTTGAGCAAACTCTTTTGAAAAGAAGAGTTCGGCAAGGAAGTCGATTGACATAAATGTGTCTGTACGTGTGCTCACGGGTCGTCCGGCGGAGGAAATGCCTAGTTCCACGGGTAACCTTCTTCCCGAGCTGTTGCAACTGCATGAACGAATTCGGCAGGCGATGAGCGGCATCATCCATGCCTTATGGCCGTCCGTCTCCCTACCCGGGGGTCTTGGAGGGCTTGCTGACAAGCTTCAGGGAGTACGGTAGCGCTTCTGTCTATGGAAGATATCGTCCTGCCGTCAAGGCGCCAGAGAGGCCTGGGCCATGGTGAAGACACGGTACACGAAGGCTGATCCAAACCACATGGCCGAGGTCGGACCTGTGGGGCCCGATGGGAAGGAGATCCCTGTGAGCTTAATGTACGGCCATGTAGAGTTGGCCGCGAAATATTCCCAACGGGACTGTAAACTAGACAGCCTGTTAGATGGGATTGAAGAGGAGTTCAATCAGTCAATTTGACGATGTAATTTTAAAATGGCATGTAAAATGCCTTCTAGCCAGATTGTAGATCATTTGTCTTTGCGGACCTTTTCGCTTCAACCTCGGGACCCAATAGTCCGGAGTGTGTCCGAATACCCTAACGGTTATAAAAACCGGGGCATGCATGGAGACCGGGCGTAGGGGTCATTAGTGCTTTATCAGACAAGTGCCCAACTAGTTATGTTATATTACATGGTTAGTAAGAAACATCTTCCAGGGAGAATAGTTCCGTTAGGGGTTCCTTTCCCTGGGAGGCATGCCCTAAGGGGCATGTCCGTACTGCGAAGAGAGCAGAAAAAGCATCTGGGGGCAGATAAGTTAAATAAGTAATAAATCATCTTTCAAGTCACCGACCGAATATTCCCTTAAGAACGCTAGCTTTTGGCTTCACCCAGTCTGAGGTACACATCCGGCTGACCCAGCAGTAACAGTCGCAGAGGTGCTCCCTTTACCTCCTAGCCGAACAATCGGGAACGTAGGGCTAAGCATAGGAGCCAGGCAACCCAGCTTGGCCAAAACTTAAGTCATATCGATGCATATAATGGTGAATAAAAGGTACATGCGGAAGTATGACACATGTGTTGGGCATGAAGCCCGTATAAATAAGCTTCTGTTAAAGAAGCCCCCAGGTATAATGAGTGCGAGTAGCACATCAAGTGTGTGCGAACAATGCGCAGATCAGCCTGTCAAAGG
This sequence comes from Triticum aestivum, assembly GCF_018294505.1. Classification (NCBI taxonomy): domain Eukaryota; kingdom Viridiplantae; phylum Streptophyta; class Magnoliopsida; order Poales; family Poaceae; genus Triticum; species Triticum aestivum. The sequence goes on along the minus strand of NC_057803.1, from coordinate 714,820,171 downwards.
CTTTTACTAAAAAAGGGGGAAGAAGGAGGGGAACAAGAGACAGCGAAAATATAAAAGGTGGACGGAGGAGGGAGACGAACTCTGAGTCCGGCGCTAGGCGTAGAATCTTCGGAGACGAGCTGCGTTCCATGGGTTCAGCTCGAGTCGGTTGTCAGATGCGTTACATAGACGGTATGCTCCGCCGGTCAGGACTTGGTCGATGATGAAGGGACCTTCCCATTTGGGCTTGAGTTTGTCCTTTTTCTTGTCCGGCAGGCGTAGAACAAGTTCGCCAACATTGTAAGTTTTGGCCCGTACTTCTCTGCTTTGATATCTTCGAGCCTGCTGCTGGTAGAATGCGGAACGAGCTTTTCCCACGTCCTACTCTTCCTCTAAGGCGTCCAAACTGTCCTGCCGATCCAACTCGGCTTCTCTTTCTTCGTACATGTGCACGCGAGGTGAGTCATGAATTATATCGCAGGGCAAAACTGCCTCTGCGCCGTACACCATAAAAATGGTGTGAATCCGGTAGTGCGGTTTGGCATGGTCCGCAGCCCCCAGAATATGGAGTCAGCTCCTCTACCCAGTGCGTGTTAGATTCCGTGAGGGACCGCACTAATCTGGGTTTGATGCCGCTCATGATTAGACCATTTGCTCGTTCAACTTGACCGTTAGTTTGGGGGTGATAGACTAAAGCGTAGTCGAGCCTAATGCCCATGTTTTTGCACCAGAGTTTAACCTTGTCGGCCGTGAAATTCGTGCCGTTATCAGTGATGATGCTGTGGGGGACACCATAACGGTGTACTACCCCGGATATGAAGTCTATCACGGGTCCGAATTCGGCCGTTTTAACTGGCTTGGCTTCTATCCATTTGGTGAATTTGTCCACCATGACCAATAGGTATTTTTGCTTGTGGGTTCCCCCTTTAAGGGGTCCAACCATGTCAAGCCCCCAGACCGCGAACGGCCAGGTGATGGGTATAGTTTTGAGGGCGGTGGGTGGCATGTGGCTTTGATTAGCAAAGAGTTGGCAACCGACGCATCGTTGGACTAAGTCCTGAGCATCTGCCTGGGCAGTCGGCCAATAAAATCCTGTACGGAAGGCCTTGCCTACAAGGGCCCGGGCTGCGGCGTGGTGCCCGCCGAGTCCGGCGTGAATTTCAGCCAGGAGATTTCGCCCTTCCTCTTCGGAGATGCACCTTTGAAGGACTCCGGTTGTGCTTTTCTTATAAAGTTCTCCCTCATGGACCTTGTAGGCTTTCGATCGCGGAACTATGCAGCGGGCCTCATTTTGGTCTTCGGGAAGTTCTTGCCTAGTTAAGTAGGCTAGGAATGGTTCCGTCCACGTGGCGATTACTGCCATTATTTCGTCGGCTGAGGGTGTTATTTCATTGGCTGAGCCACCGACTGTGTCAGAGTGTTCCGTGTTGGGTGGAGTGGTTGGTTCCGGGTTGCTATTTCTGGACTCCTCTTCCCATAGTACGGATGGCTTAAAGAGCCGCTCCAGGAAGATGTTTGGAGGGACGGCGTCGCGTCTTGCGCCGATGCGTGCCAACACGCCGGCTGCCTGGTTATTATCCCGGGCTACATGGTGGAATTCGAGTCCTTCGAACCGAGCTGACATTTTTAAGACGACGTTACGATAGGCTGCCATTTTCGGATCCTTGGCGTCAAAGTCTCCATTTACTTGGGATATTGCGAGGTTTGAATCCCCGCGCACCTCTAGGCGTTGAATACCCATGGAGATTGCCATCCGGAGACCATGTAGAAGGGCCTCGTATTCGGCTGCATTGTTGGAGTCCGTGTACATTATCTGAAGTACGTATTGGACTGTGTCTCCGGTTGGGGACGTCAGTACGACGCCAGCCCCCAAGCCGGCCAACATTTTGGAGCCGTCGAAATGCATGATCCAATTGGAGTATGCACCGTACTCTTTACGGAGTTCGGCTTCGGTCCATTCAGTGATGAAGTCAGCCAAAACTTGTGACTTTATAGCTCGCCTTGGTTTGTAGGTTATGTCAAATGGTAAGAGCTCAATGGCCCATTTTGCAATCCTACCCGTCGCGTCGCGGTTGTTTATAATGTCGTTGAGAGGTACTTCGGAGGCCACTGTAATTGACCACTCTTGAAAGTAGTGTCGCAACTTCCGGGATGCCATGAACACCGCGTACGCTATCTTTTGATAATGTGGATACCGGGACTTGCATGGAGTTAAGACAGTGGATACATAGTACACTAGTTTTTGAAGAGGGAACTTATGTCCTTTTGTTTCTCGTTCGACGACGAGCGCTGCGCTGACAACTTGATGTGTTGCCGCGATATATAATAACATTGGTTCGCCTAGGTTGGGCGCGGCCAGGACCGGATTTGTTGCTAATATGGCCTTTATTTCTTCGAGTCCAGCCGTGGCAGCATCCGTCCACTCGAAGTGTTCAGTGCGCCGGAGGAGGCGGTAGAGAGGCAATGCCTTTTCTCCCAAACGGGAGATGAAGCGGCTTAGAGCCACCACGCATCCAGTCAGTTTTTGTATTTGTTTGAGGTATTTTGGGATATCCAATTGTGACAGAGCTCGGATCTTGGCTGGGTTTGCTTCAATTCCTCTACCGGATACAATGAAGCCCAAGAGCTTTCCGGCTGGTACGCCGAAAACGCATTTTTCCGGGTTGAGCTTAATGTCATGTGCTCGGAGGTTGTCAAATGTGAGCCTCAAATCGTCTACTAGAGTTTCGACGTGTTTGGTCTTAACGACCACATCGTCTATGTATGCCTCCACTGTTTTGCCGATCTGGGTAGCCAGACATGTCTGAATCATGCGCTGATATGTTGCGCCGGCGTTTTTAAGTCCGAAGGGCATTTTGTTGAAGCAGAATGGTCTGTATGGAGTAATGAATGCCATTGCGGCCTAGTCTGTTTCCGCCATCTTGATTTGATGGTATCCGGAGTATGCGTCGAGGAAACACAATGAATCGTGCCCTGCGGTAGCATCGATGATTTGGTCGATGCGGGGGAGGGGGAAAGGATCCTTTGGACAGGCCTTATTAAGGTCTTTAAAATCCACACAAAGGTGCAAGGATTTGTCCGTTTTTGGTACCATTACCAGGTTCGCTAGCCAGTCCGGATGTTTTATATCTCTGATGAATCCGGCTTCTAATAGTTTGGCTAGCTCCTCTCCCATTGCCTGTCTTTTGGGTTCGGAAAATCGTCGAAGAGCCTGTTTGACTGGCTTGAATCCTTTTAGGATATTTAGGCTGTGCTCTGCCAGCCTTCATGGGATTCCTGGCATATCTGAAGGGTGCCAGGCAAAAATGTCCCAATTTTCCCGAAGGAATTCTCGTAGTGCGGCTTCTACATCAGGGCTTAATTGTGCCCCAATGGAGGCCGTCTTTGTGGGGTCCGTTGGATGGACCTGGAATTTGACTATTTCGTCTGCTGGTTTAAAAGAGGTGGACTTAGATCTCTTATCGAGTATCACATCGTCCCTATTCACTGTGGAGCGTAGTGCAGTGAGTTCTTCTGCCGCTAGGGCTTCGGATAGTGCCTCTAGGGCTAGTGCGGCTGTCTTATTTTCAGCGCAGAGTGCTATGTCCGGATCACTGACCAAAGTGATGATTCCATTGGGCCCGCGCATTTTGAGCTTCATGTACCCATAATGGGGTACGGCTTGGAAAATTTTGAATGACTCTCGCCCTAATAGAGTGTGATATCCGCTGCTGAACGGGGCCACTTGGAACGTGACGTCCTCGGACCTGTAGTTGTCCGGTGAGCCGAACACTACATCTAGTGTGATTTTTCCTGTGCAGCGTACTTCTCGACTAGGGATTATTCCTCTAAAGGTTGTGCTGCTTTGCTCAATGCGGCTCCAGTCTATTTCCATTTTTTGGAGGGTTTCCTCATAGATGAGGTTTAATCCGCTGCCGCCATCCATGAGTACCTTGGTAAGCCGAAAGCCGTCCACTATTGGACTGAGGACCAATGCGGCTGGTGCTCGGGCTGTTCGGAATTTAGGTTCGTCGCTGGCATTGAAGGTGATAGCCGTGTTGCTCCATGGATTTGTTGTTGCTACTTGGTAGGCTTCGGCAAGGCTGCGGATTGTTCGTTTCCACATATTATTTGATGCGAAAGTCTCGAAGACTGTTAACACCATACTGGTACTGTTGGGCTGGTTCTCCGGGGCTAGAAGCCCTTCGCCACTTTTGGCCACCTGCCATAGTATCCAACATGCTCGGAGGCTATGTGTTGGAGTGGCGCCTTCTGTATTATGGATTTTGCAGGGTCTGCTGAGCCATCCCTCCAGTACGGTTCCGTACCCTTTAGGGGTTTTTTGCTTTTTGGTTTTTGACCCAGGTGCTTGAGCATGGTGCACCCTTTTATTCCGGACTAAGGTTGTGTTCAGGGCCGGATTGTCCCAAAATCTAGTTTCCGTTTTCCAGGCACTCTCCATCGCACAGTATTTTCGTACTATGGTCGCCAGGTCGGCGAAGCGCGTAACTTCGCGATGACTTATGGCGTTCATGATTCCCTTGTCCGTGCAATTGTTACAAAAAATAGAGATTGCGCTTTCCTCATGGCAGTCCTTTATCCTGTCCATAACCAGGAGGAATCTGACACAGTAATGATGTACTGTTTCATCGGGCTCTTGCCGTATTCGAGATAGATTGCTTGTGTTTGGGTGGGCGGGTGGAACTAAATTCGGAACCCCGCCCAATCTGAGGCTCAAAGGCCGAGGAGTTTCCGGATTTGGAAGCTTGGATTGCTGGAGGTCGTCCAACGAATCTAGTCCGCTGTCTGACTTTAGGTTCAGTACTCGATTGACGTTCGTCCCTCCGCGGGAATCCGGCATGGAGGGATCGGGAATCCGTACATAACTGGTTTTTAACATAGAAGAAGAGTCGCCGCGTTGTTCTTCTACCACAACAACATGGTGGGTAGCCTGGGGAGAGTTAATTTCTCTCAGATCGTTTTTAAGCCCAATCTGATCGTAGTCTGTAGCGACTCCCAGGGCGGCGATGCGATCCAAGAGCTCGTTTGCGGAAGAGAGCTCCATCGGATCCAGCTACTCGGCGAATTTCGAGTTGATGCGAAGATCGCTTTTGATGACCCGAGAGGTCATCGTCGAAGCGGTGGCCGAACAGGCGGTCATAAGAAAACCACCTAGCCAGATAGCTTGACCGGCGGCCAAAGCTCCTTTGGCAATGGTACCGTCTTTAAAGACGGGAAGAGGCATCCTTCCTGATTGTGACGGCACAGAGGAACTCCCAATGAAAGCACCAATGTCGGTGTCAAAAACGGCGGATCTCGGGTAGGGGGTCCCGAACTATGCGTCTAGGCGGATGGTAACAGGAGACAAGGGACACGATGTTTTACCCAGGTTCGGGCCCTCTTGATGGAGGTAAAACCCTACATCCTGCTTGATTGATATTGATGATGTGGGTATTACAAGAGTAGATCTACCACGAGATCAAGGAGGCTAAATCCTAGAAGCTAGCCTATGGTATGATTGTTGTTCTGTCCTACGGACTAAAACCATCCGGTTTATATAGACACCGGAGAGGGCTAGGGTTACACAGAGTCGGTTACAATGGTAGGAGATCTACATATCCGTATCGCCAAGCTTGCCTTCCACGCCAAGGAAAGTCCCATCCGGACAGGGGACGAAGTCTTCAATCTTGTATCTTCATAGTCTTGGAGTCCGGCCGATGATGATAATTCGGCTATCCGGACACCCCCTAATTCGGAACTCCCTCACTCCTCTTCTTCCTCCTCTTCTTCATGGGCTTCTTCCTCTTCTTCCTCTTCTTCCTCTTCCTCTTCTTCTTCCTCTTCTTCTTCTTCCTCCTCCTCCTCTTCTTCCTCTTCTTCCTCCTCCTCTTCTTCCTCTTCTTCCTCCTCTTCTTCCTCTTCCTCTTCTTCTTCTTCTTCTTCTTCTTCTTCTTC
>NC_057803.1:714810924-714812822 GCF_018294505.1 Triticum aestivum | reverse complement strand
TTCCTCTTCTTCTTCTCTTCTTCTTCTTCCTCTTCTTCTTCTTCTTCTTCTTCTCCTTCTTGCTCTTCTTCCTCTTCTGCTTCCTCTTCATCTTCCTCTTCTTCTTCCTCTCCTTCTTCTCCTTCTCCTTCTTCTCCTTGTTCCTCTTCTGCTTCCTCTTCAGCTTCCTCTTCTGCTTCCTCTTCATCTTCCTCTTCATCTTCATCTCCTTCTCCTTCTTCCTCCTCTTCTTCCTCTTCCTCTTCTGCTTCTTCTTCCTCTTATTTATATATTGAGTTCAATGAAGACCAAATATTTGTGATAGTTTGAAAAATAACATATTTAAATTGTGCATCTGAACACAGAAAAAATACATCGATCAGTATCGCCTTTCAGCCAAAACGCGCTACTGCTACACAGAAGTACATATAAAAAATACATTGATCATCAACGATCTTTTTGTATGGAATCTAAATCGTCAATAGGAATCTACCACCAATTTAAGAACCGGCGAAGACTCCTATTGCAGCCACAGATCCTACACACAGAGTTCAATGAAGACCAAATGTTTGGGATTGTTTGAGAAGTAACGTACTTAAGGTGGTCAAATTCTTGTTAGGGGAGCGAGGTGGGACTAAAAATAGCGCCTGCCACAACCTCTTTAGTACCGGTTCGTGCCACGAACCGGTACTAAAGGTGCTGGCCGGGCGCCAGCATCTTTACTACCGGTTCGTGGCACGAACCGGTAGTAAAGATTCCCAAAGAACCGGTACTAAAGGTCACCTCCCGCCAAGTCATTTGAACCGGCACTAATGGGCGCATTAGTGCTGGCTCATATGCGAACCGGTACTAATGTTCCTCATATTAGGTCCTTTTTCTACTAGTGCTAGTTTGTCAATTTTATTACATCCATGCAACCTAGACTCTAATAGGTAAATATAGGTCCTAATCCCACCCGAGTATGTGTATAATTAGTACGTTCTCCATGCTCTACCCCATTCCAAGACAAAATTTTGGCAGCACCTCCCCGTTGTTCTCCCGATACACGTCTCGGCAAAAAGCCAAGAGAATGTGCATCCAGAGAACAACAGGGAGGCACTAACGAAATTTTGTCTCGGAATGGGGTAGAGCATGGAGAACGTAGTCAATCTACACATACTCGGGCTGTCCGTGGAAATCGCTAGACAATCGAATAAGTTACGATGATAAATCTGCAACTGAATGCATATTTATCGAGGCAACCCTTTCAGATGGGAGACACATACTGGTTACGCGACTATAGTTACCTAGCTAGTGTCATCGGCGCAAAGGTTGCAACAGAGCAAATAATAAAGGGGGGAAGAGGAGATGTCATTTGTGCTCACCCACGAAAGAAGGGGCGGAGCTCGTCGAACACGAGACCCTCGCAGCGACGAAACAACTGCACATTGAAATCGAATGATGAGTAACATAGCACTATTGTTGTTGCCATCAACCTAACTAAATATTTACAATAGTATGCCACCGAAATATATGTCATTAAGGGTTTTGTCGACATCGAGGCACCCCTCTTCTTCTTCTTCTTCTTCTTCCTCCTCTTCTTCCTCCTCCTTTTCTAATTATTCTTATTTTGTTCTTCTTTTTTCAGAACTAAACTAAACTAAAACTAAACCTAAAACTAAAACTGAAACTAAAACTAAATCTAAACTAAACATAAACCTAAAACTAAAAAGCAGAAAAAAGAGGAGGAAGAGGAACTCACTATAGGGAAGGGGGTGACCAGTGGAGGAGTGCGGGCGGCCCGGTGGAGGAGGTCCGCTGTAGGGGAGCGGGAGGCGCCTCTGCCTTCCTCACGGCGGGGCTCGGGCGGCCGCCGCAGGGGAGGGGCGTCGTGGCCGAGGCGGCGGGGCGACATTGCCGGAGCGGCGGGTCGGGGCGAG
>NC_057803.1:714625438-714810538 GCF_018294505.1 Triticum aestivum | reverse complement strand
CAGCGGGGGTCAGGGGCAGGGCGGCGGCGGGGGCGCGATGGGGGTCAGGGGCGCAGCGCGGCTGGGTCGCGGGAGGAGAGAGAGAAGAGATAGAGGCGTGGAGGGTGCGCCGTCATTAGCCGTTAGTCAGGGATGTTTTCAGTTACCTTTGAACATAGGGGGACATGTTTTTCCCACATATATGATCATATTAGAGTCACAAGGATTGGATGTAGTCTTAGGTATGGATTGGATGTCCAAGTCTGAGGGAAACATTGATTGTGCTAGTAGATTAACTTTTTCACCAACCCAGAGAAGAAGAGGATCAAATATGTATCCATGGTTAAGCCTAAGAGGACTCAGGTGAACTCTCTTATGGGAGTTGTCCAGGAAGAAGTGCCAGTGGTGAAGTATTATCTCGATGTGTTTCCAGATGAGTTACCAGTTATGCCGCCAGATGGGGAGATTGAGTTTTTGATTGAGTTGCTGCTAGGCACATGATCCATCTCCAAGAGGCCATATCGAATGCCTGCTAATGATTTGGAGGAAGTCCAGAAGCAGATTAAGAAGATGCTGGAGAAAGGGTATATTCGCCCGAGCTCATCACCTTGGGGAGCCCCAGTACTCTTAGTGGAGAAGAAGGATGGAACCTTGAGGACGTGTGTGGATAGGAACGGTCCTAGGATTTTGGTGGCCCGGGGTGAAACTAGAACTCGGGGCCCTTGTTTTGTTAGGCCACAAAATATTAATGTCATCTTTGTATAGACTAATTCCTTAGCAAATTATTATCATCTTGTTTCATAATAATACAAAAATGTCAACTAACGATTCAGTAGCAGAACGAGTTAACTAGATAAAGTGTTGAATAGAAAAAAAATAGCACTGATTAAAGGTTTGAATCATTATCCTAAGGTTTGAAGTTTTTGAAGATTCAGTCGTAGCAACACAGACCTATTACCTGATGTCTAAGGAAGTATGAGTGGGCTTTTTATGTAACCATATTTGGATTGAAGTTATGCCTGGAAGAACAACCGAGTCCATATTCCAATTCTAACTGAACTTGCAATCAACAAAGAAGAAGTCTCGGCATTGTCCCGACAAAGTCCAAACTAAAGTAACAAATAGTCAAACAAAGAATAGTGCAACAGCAAGAGCAAATGAAACAGCAGAGCTAGCACATGGATTCAAAATTCTGCACTACAACACATGCGAAACCACATAAGAGCTTAGCTATTATATACTGCACCATTGAAACATGGACAAACAAAAAATGAAAAATAGTGGAAGGGGAGGCGTAGACTCAAAACCAATTATGGATTACCTTATAGATGGGTGGCTTGTCTTGCACACCAGGGATTTAGAGGCATCTAGCGGACAAAGATAAACTTTGACAGCTGTGCATGGCGGCGAATGGAAGGGGACTTCGAAGAACTTCGTCCAGGCGCATGGCGGCGAGCGGATTTACTTCGGCGCCACAACTCGCGATCGGGGCCCCGGAGAAATAGGATCGTGGCAACACAGGAGAACTCTCGATCGCGAGAAGGAATACATGATGACGTGGGATACATGCCACTTGGGCCATGGGTTACCTGCAACCTAGGAGGGGGCCCCTGGATTTTGGGGCCCCGAGGTGACCGCCCCCTGCCCCCCTCATGGCTGGCCCTGTGTGTGGATTACCGTTCTCTGAACGAGGTGACCATCAATAACAAGTATCCCCTACCAATGATCAGTGACTTGTTTTACTAGCTAGAAGGAGCTAGTGTTTTCTCCAAGATCGATCTTTGGTCGGGATATCACTAGTTGAAGATCTATGAAGATATAGCCAAGACAACTTTTACCACAAGGTATGGGCTTTATGAGCATACAGTCATGTCCTTTGGTTTGACTAATGCCCCTTCCTATTTTATGAGCATGATGAACAATGTATTCATGGAGTTCTTGGATAAGTTTGTTGTGGTATTCATTGATGATATATTGGTTTACTCCAAGATGAGGAGGAACACGTGGAACAGCTGCGCTTAGTTCTGGAGAAGCTCAAAGAACATCAACTTTATGCCAAGTTCAGCAAGTGTGAGTTTTTGTTGAAGGAAGTGGGGTTTCTTGGACATGTTGTGTCAGGTGAAGGTTTTTTGGTGGACCCTTCCAAGGTAGAGGCAGACACAGAATGGAAGGCGCCCACAACAGTTCGTGAGATTCACAGTCTCCTTGGACTTGCGAGATATTGCCGGAGGTTTATTAAGAATTTCTCCAAGATCGCAAGGCCCATGACAGCATTGTTCAGAAGGACACCAAATTTGTTTGGACTGAAGAGTGTGAAGCCAGCTTTCAAGAGTTGAAGAAGCATTTGGTTACAGCCCCAGTGCTAATTCTTCCTGACGTATACAAGGACTTTCAGGTGTATTGTGATGCTTCATGTCAGGGACTTGGAGGTGTTCTTATGCAAGAGGGAAAAGTTGTAGCTTATGCATCACGATAGCTTAGACCTCATGAGTTGATTTATGCCATGCATGATTAGGAGTTGGCAGCCGTAGTGCATGCACTCAAGACATATGGAGACACTATCTTATTAGGAATCATTGTGATGTTTACACGGATCACAAGAGTTTGAAAGATATCTTTAGGCAAAGGAGTTGGTTGGAACTTATCAAGGATTATGACATGAGTGTGCATTATCATCCAGGAAAAGCCAATGTTTTGGCGGATGCTTTGAGCCATAAGAGTTATGTTAACACCCTTAGCGCAGGAGGATTACCGTAGTAGTTATGTGATGAGCTTAGATACCTTCAGTTGGAAATAGTTCCAAGAGGTTATGTTGCTGCACTTGAGGTGTAGTCGACCTTGTTGGGAAGAATCAGGGAAGCCCAGAAGTTGGACCAATGTATTGCTGAGATAAAGGAAATGATAAGCTAAGGGAAGGCAGAAGGATTCCGTGAGGATGAACATGGAACCATGTGGTTTGAGCATCGTATTTGTACCCAGTGATCCAGAGATCAGGAAGTTGGTTCTTCAGGATCTTCAGGAGGCCCATGACTCACCGTCCTCGATACACCAAGGTAACACCAAGATGTATTTGGACTTGCAGGAAAGTTTTTGGTGTGCCGGTATGAAGAGAGAAATTGCCGAGTATGTAGCAATATGTGATGTATGTCAGAGGGTAAAGGAAGAACATCAGAAACCAGCAAGTTTACTTCAGATGTTGCCAATACCTAATTAGAAATGGGATAATCATGGTATGGACTTTATTTCGAGATTACCCAGGACCCGTTCAGGTTATGATTCCATATGGATAATAGTTGATCGTTTGACCAAGGTTGCTCACTTCATTCCAGTGAAAACTACATATACAAGTGCTAAGCTGGCAAAGATATATGTGACCAGGATCATATGTCTGCATGGAATTCCAAGGACCATTGTATCAGATAGAGGAACACAGTTTACCTCAAATTTTTGGAATTAGTTACATGAAACTTTGGGTACCAGGCTAGAGTTCAGTACAACCCTTCCATCCATAGACCGATGGGCAGACAAAAAGAGTAAATTAGATTCTGGAGGAAATGTTGAGAGCTTGTGTGCTAGACTATGGATCTAGTTGGGATGATAACTTACCTTACATAGAGTTCTGGGACAACAATAACTATCAATTCAGTTTGCAGATGGCCCCTTTCGAGGCATTGTATGGCAGGAAATGCAGGACACCTTTGATGTGGGATGGAGTTGGAGATCACAAATTATATGGACCGGATTTGATCAGGGATTCTGAGGGGAAGGTCAGGTTGATTCGTGACACACTTAAGATAGCTCAGTCCAGACAGAAGAGTTATGCCGATGCTAAATGCAAAGAAGTGATCTATGAAGTGGTAGATACAACATATCTTCGAGTATCTCCACTTCGAGGTATTAAGAGATTTTGGAGTCAAAGGAAAGTTAGCACCACAATTTGTGGGGAAATACAGAGTTCTGGAACGCAGATGAGAGGTTGCATACAGGTTGGAATTACCAAAGGCTTTGTCAGGAGTTCATAATGTGTTTCATGTTTCCCAGTTGAAGAAGTGTCATGCAGAGATGGCAAATATTCCTTGAGAGTTACAATGCCACTGGAAGCAATTCAGTTAGCGAGCGATCTGACTTATGAGGAGAGGCCTGTTAAGATCCTTGAGACTGTAGAGAGAATCACTCGCACCAAGATCATCAAGTTCTACAAGGTTCAGTGGAGTCACCACACCGAGGAGGAAGCTAACGAGAGGAAGATCTGAGGCAGGAACATCCACACCTTTTTGCTTGCCAACCCGAATCTCGAGGGTGAGATTCATCTTAAGGGGGATAAGTTTGTAACATCCAATTTTATTAAATTTGGATGTTAATACAATCATCATTGCATTTTGGAGTTTTCTAAAATATTCAAATATTCTTTTCCACTCAAGAAAAATAAAAGAGAGAGGATAATATGACTTCGTCAATTATAAAGGGGTTGGAAAATTATTAGAATACCTTCTGGAGTTTTTCAAGTTTATCTGGTATTTATTTTATTAGCAAAATGTGCATTAATTGCATTAGGAAAATATTTTCAAAATTGTCTGTGCTAGAATTAATGTTCACTATGCTCTAAATTATCTATAATATTTTTGTGAATTTTGTGGTATTTTTATATATTTATTTGGTGTTGTTTTAGACCTCAAAAGGTTTTCTGTATTTTTTGAAATACGCAAACACATCCGCCTGGACCAAAACCAGTTCGTCCTAGGGGCGCCCCCATCGGCCCACGACCAATTTTGGCCCAAGGCCTGCCCACGAAAGCTTGCGCGTCGAACCCCTTAGGCGCCGGTCGCACGCCCCTCATCTCTCCCTCACTCACACGCCCACATCCATTGCCATGTGGGGCACAACCCTTGTCGGGTTGCTACAGCCCCCTTGATAGTATATCAATCGATCCTATAACCCGGTCTCTCAACTAACACCATGAGACAGGTAAAATAGAAAACTTATCAAGCACAAACCTTTGCCTTGCGTATGATATGCCCCAAGTGCAAGGAATTATCATAGAAATTTCCAAAGGTGGAAGTGATAAGTATGGAGCGTCGAACCCACAAGGAGCTAAAGGTAAGATAAATATTCTCTCAAGTCCTATCTACCACTAATATGACTCTACGTACACCGAACCTTTGCTTCCATCTAGGAACGAGAAATAAAACTACGTTGTGGGTATGAAGAGGATAGCTTTGCATGATGTCGGAGAACTAAAATATAAAAATAGGTGTTGTTAACATAAATTTAGAATATATTACTATATATTATAAATAGTGAGTGTGGAATAATGATGGGTCGGTGTGTGGAATTATCATAGGCAATTGTTAACAAGATCGGTAATCATTATTGCAATTTTATATGAGGGAGAGGTATAAGCTAACATACTTTCTCTACTTGGATCATATGCACTTATGATTGAAACTCTAGCAAGCATCCGCAACTACTAAAGATCATTAACGTAAACACCACCCATAGCATTAAAGTATCAAGTTCCCTTTATCCCATACGCAACAATCCCCTTACTCGGGTTTAAGCTTCTGTCACTCTAGCAACCCACTATAAGCGAATCATGAACGTATTGCAACACCCTACAGCGGGAATTCTTCACATGTACGCGACACGGAAGGCACCATATGACATCACCAAAATAAAACATACAACTCAAACCAATCTAGATCACCAATCAACCCAAAGGACAAAAGAAATCTACTCAAAACATAATAGAATGACAACACATCATTGGATCATAATATGTGGCATAAAGCACCATGTTCAAGTAGGGGAGTACATCGGGGTGCGGGAGAGTGGACCGCTTAAAACAGATGAGGAAGGTGATGAAGATGGTGATGTTTATGAAGACGATCACCATGGCGATGGTTCCCTGGCGGTACTCCGGCACCACCGAGAGAGAGGGGGGAGAGTCTCCCCCTTGTGCTTCCTCCTCCATGGCCTCCTCCCTAGATTGGGAGAGGTTCTCCCTCTGGTCCTTGGCCGCCATGATGATGATGGCCTCCTTCGGCTTCCTCCACCATGGCCTCCGGTGATGATGGCCCCCTCCGGCGTGGTGCCGGAGAGGGCCTAGATTAATTTTTCGTGTCTACAGAGGCTTGCGGAGGCATAACTTTCGATCTAGGGTTCTTTTTGGAGGTTTGGGTATTTATAAGAATTTTTGGCGTCGGTCTCACGTCAAGGGTGTTCCCAAGGGGCCCACAAGCCACAGGGGCGCGCCCTATCCCCCAGGGTGCGCCCCCTGGCTTGTGGCCACCTCGTCCACTTCCTGGCCTAGCTCCGGTGCTTCGGGGGTCTCTTTTGTTCCATCAAAAATCACCGTAAATTTGAGAACTTTTATTTGTGCACAAAAAACGACACCATGGTAGTTTTGCTGAAAACAGCGTCAGTCTAGGTTAGTTCTAATCAAATCCTACCAAAACCATATAAAATTGTTGTAAACATGGCATGAATACTTCATAAATTATAGATACGCTGGAGATGTATCAGCATATAATCCACTTGAGCTAGATGATGATGATCTTGGCCTTCTCAAGTTGGACCACCTTTCTTGATTGCGCAGGCTCGATGAAGACTAGTAGGTTGCTCCCCATAGTCCACTATGGGTGAGCCACGCTTCAGCACATCTTCACAAGTACATTGCCACCATAATGGACGGCAAGCTTCTAGCATGTGATCTCTTCGTGATGCTCCTGAACTTGCACACCGCAACCTAACCCACATAGAACTCTCACGTAGAACATGGGTTAGTACAAAAAGCATAATGGACAAATCTTACCATACCATGGGATCACTTGATCCCTCTCTGTATATCTTCTACGTTTGTGTGTCGACCAACTTCATTCACTATTTGACTTTGTCTTGATCAACCTCTCACATGACCAATCTTTGAATAACTCCTTGAGTAGCACCTTGGTCAACACACAAACTTCTCCAAATAACCTTGAAACCCACAAATGGTCTTCAAGCAAAGCCTATGGACAAACCCTTCAAATATTAATCAAGGCAACCATTAGTCCATAGGGATTATCATCAATTACCAAAACCAACCATGTGGGCACCATGATCTTTCACGACCTCTGTGGGTGTGTTACAAATTGAGAGCATTATGGCAAAAACTCCACACACTTCGTGTACAAATTGAACGCTATCATGTGATGTAGTTCATGAGTGTTATTTTTATGCTCATCAAATCTGAGTTTGAACTGAGTTATTTCATAAAAACAAAAATATCCGCTCCGATATTCCTACTAATGACTAATGAATGCAAATGATTTTAAATATCCGATCTTTATTTTTTCCACGGGAAATGGGCTATTTATGTACGAAATGAAGCCAATACATGGAAAGGAGTAAAGAGGAGATAAAGTGGGAGGCGCATCAGAAGAAACAGAGGGCAAGATGGTGTTCCATACGACTGACCATGGTTTAGAACCGAAACCGATGCCTTCCAAATTGAAGTTAATTTTTACATAATTTTAGCTTCAAACTTTTTTCGTAATTAAGACACACCAATGGAAGCCCAATGCTAAAATTTTGGCACTTTTTTAGTTGGTTTGCAATTTTCGAAGAATTAATTGGTTTTACGGCCACTAAAAAGGTCAGGCAATTCCATTGAACATACCCTGCAAAGAAGCTCCGAAAGGGATGAAACTTGGCAGTGTGTCTTCATTGGACACCTGTAGCAGTGTGGTAAAAATATGTTAGAGTTACACCAAAATTTGATGCACCTCGTGTACAAACCGAACACTCACTACCAAAGTGTTAGGGTTTCGAACGGAAAGCATAGCCCACCACACATAAATTAATGTTTCTTACATGATTTCAACATTGTTTTTTTTTCATGATGAATAAACATCATTGAAAGTCCCATGCTAAAAGCTTAGCACTTTTTGAGTTGGTTTGATATTTTTGAAGCACTAATTGATTTTTTCGACCACTAAAAAGGTCAGAACACAATTCCGTTGACCATACCATGCAAAGGAGTTCCGAGAAGGATGAAACTTGCCATGGTTTCTTCATAGGACCCATGTAGGGTGTGTTAAATTTTGAGAGAGTTCCGGAAAAACATGATGTACCTCGTGTACAAACCGAACACTCTCCAATGAAATATTATGGTTTCGAATAGAAACCACAGTCTGCCACACAAATTAATTTTTTTACATGTGTCAACTTTAAACTTTTTTCATGATTAATACAAACCATTGGAAGCTCCATGCTGAAATTTTAGCACCTTTTGAGTTGGTTTGCTATTTTGGAAACATTTATTGATTTTTTGATCACTAAAAAGACAGAATGCAATTCCATTGAACATGCCATGCAAAGGAGCTTAGAAAGGGATGTAACTTGGCATGGTGTCTTCATAGACTAGGGTGTGATAAAAAATTGAGAGCATTACAGCAAAAATTTGATGCTCTTCGTGTGCAAACTGAACACTCTAGGGTCAAGTATCAACCTTTCGAACGGAAAAAATACTTTTTATACATCATTTCAGTTTCAAACTTCTCCCATAATTAATAAACGCGATTAGAAGCTCCATGCTCAAATTTGAGATTATTCTGGGTTTAGTAAAAAATGTTTTTACATGACGGTGTACTCGTAAGAACCATAACGAGTCACAAATGCGGTCTTTGGAATATCCTCTTCACGAACACGGATCTGGTGGTAACCCAACCTCAAGTCGAGTTTAGAGAATATCGATGAACCAGCCAGTTGATCATACAGATCATTGATCCGAGGAAGGGGATATTTGTTTTGAATTGTAGCTTGGTTGATAGGATGATAGTCTTGGACCAAACGGTTCGTACCGTCCTTCTTCTTGACGAAGAGAGAAGGTGCTCCCCAAGCAGAGGAACTTGGACGAATGAAACCCTTGTGAAGAGATTTGTCGATTTCCTCCTTAAGCTCAAGGAGTTCATGAGGTGGCATCTTGTAGGGTCGTTTTGCAATAGGAACGGTGCCTGGTTTCAAGTCGATGACGAACTCGACAGCCCGGGCAGGGGGTATTCCTGGAAGTTCTTCTGGAAATACGTCTTGGAAGTTGCGAACGACTGGAATCTTTTCAATTCCCTCAAGAGGTGCCGCGTTCAACGCATTCAAAGCATAAAGTCGTGCTTCAGCGTTTTGAACAAGCTGAGCATGGTAGGTTACAATCTCATCTGAAGGATGTAGGAGGTGAACGACCTTGGTAGCGCAAACGATAGAGGCAGTATGCGCTTTCAACCATTCCATTCCCAGAATGAGGTCAATATTGGAAGACTCCAGAATAATGGGAGAAACAAGGAATTCCAACCCTTCAATTTCAACAGGAACGTCGCGACCAATCATGGTAGTTTGACATCGGCCCGCAGGGGTGCGTACCACTATCGGAGTGTTCATGGGCTCGCATCGAATGTCATGTGCGTAAGCAAAATTTTCTGACATGAATGAATGTGATGCTCCTGAATCAAACAAAACAGAAGCTGGTACTGAATTAACAAGGAGAGTACCCATCACAGTGGCAGGCTGGTCTTGAGCTTCATTCAGATCAATATGATTAGCCTGACCACGACCATAAGGTCTGGCATTGTTGTTATGGGGCTGATTGTTACGGTCAGTTGAAGACAGAGCCAGCTGATTCTGATTCTGAGGGCATTTCCTGGAGCGGTGACCTGGAAGGCCACACTTGAAGCACAGACCATCATTGGGATCGGGAGCAGGAGCTTGGGATGGTACATCTTGAAGAGGCTGCCTCTCTGGTGGAGGAGGCAGACGAGGTGCAGCATAGGACTGTCTTGGTGTAGGTGCAGTTGGACGATACATGCTGTGGGGAATCCATATCCGACGCTTCTGCGCTGACGGGCCCGAAGATGGGCCCGCATCACGGCTACGCCTGAGGGATCCCTGGTGTTCCTGAAGATCAGTCTCAACCTGAACAGCCTTGTTCACCAGGGTGGCGAAGTCGGCAAAGTCATGAACGAGCAATGCTAGCTTAATATCAGGGTGAAGTCCATCACGAAACTTCTCTTGCTTACGAGCATCAGTTGCAATGTCTTCTTCAGCATAACGTGACAAGTCCAGAAATTCCCGTTGATAAGCATCTACAGTCTTGTTGCCTTGGGTGAGGTTGCGGAACTCTCGCTTCTTCCTGTCCATGGTTCCCTGAGGAATGAAACGGGCACGGAAGGCAGCTTGGAAATCCGGCCAAGTAATGACCGTTCCAGCAGGTAGGGTACGCCTGTGGCTGTCCCACCATTGAGCAGCAGGACCCTTCAGAAAGAAAGATGCGAAGGTGACATAGCTGGCAGGGGCAACACTAGCAGACTCCATTTCATATGTGATGTCGCGGAGCCAGTCATCAGCATCAAGGGGTTGAGTTGAGCTGCGGTAGATAGATGGGTTGAGGCGCATGAAGTCCTGCAGAGTTACTCGGGTTGGATGTTGATTCATGTTCGGACGAGGAAACTGAGACATCATTCCTTCCATGAACTGGCGAGTTAACTCGAACTGTTTCCTCATTCCAGTAAAGAATTCAGGCGGTGGTGGGTCGTTGGCACCACAGCCACGACCAGCGGGTCTAACCATCCTGCTAACATGTAACAGGGGTAGTTCAGCATTGAGCATTTGCAAAGATAAGGATCATTCATGATGAAAACATGCATAATGAAGGAGGTACGTTGGATTCCACTCCGTAGTCAACACGACAGGGTGTGCACTACTCAAAAGCTATCCTAAGGAATAACTATGGCTTCATCCAACTTCGGGGTGAATGTGGTCACGGGATCCTAATGTTAGTAAATTCATTTAACCCGAGTAGAAGAGAGTTCAGAGTCCCAGAGTATAGACGAGGAGTAAAAGATGCTAATACCACCCAATAGCGACGTGGGCCCGTAAGCCACACAGCCAATGTTAGTAAAAGTTTTCAGTGACTAGACTCAACTTCGGCCAAGGAGTTGGAAAGGGGCTACCTACAGGCAGTCGGCTCTGATACCAACTTGTGACGCCCTCGATTCAATCGTACACTAATCATAAACGCAAATGTGTACGATCAAGATCAAGGACTCACGGGAAGATATCACAACACACTCTAGACACAAATTAAAATAATACAAGCTTTATATTACAAGCCAGGGGCCTCGAGGGCTCGAATACATAAGCTCGAAAACAAAAGAGTCAGCGGAAGCAACAATATCTGAGTACAGACATGAGTTAAACAAGTTTGCCTTAAGAAGGCTAGCACAAAACAACAACGATCGAAAAGGCAAGGCCTCCTGCCTGGGAGCCTCCTAACTACTCTTGGTCGTCGGCGTCCGTCACGTGGTAGTAGGCACCCTCGGGGTAGCAGCCGTCGTCAATGGTGGCATCTGGCTCCTGGACTCCTCCATCTGGTTGCAACAACCAGAAAGAAGAAAGAAGGGGGAAAAGGGGGAGCAAAGCAACCGTGAGTACTCATCCAAAGTACTCGCAAGCAAGGATCTACACTACATATGCAACATTATCAAAGGGAGGCTGTATATGTGGACTGGGCTGCAGAAATGCCAGAATAGAGAGAAGGTCTAGTCCTATCGAAGACTAGCATCTTCTGGAAACCACCATCTTGCAGCAAACAGGAGGGTGTAGAGTAGCATAAAGTAAAGTAGTAGTAGTGTTATCAACCTCGGCGAGAGATCCTTTCTCGACTCCCTGCGAGAAAGCAATCCCAGAGCCATACTATCCAGTTATCATCACAATCAAATCCTCATCACCATCCAGTTCTCATCACAAGTATCCAGTTCTAGTTGTATCGATCGGGATACAACTCCAAGTGTCCGTTACCGTAGGACAGGCTATCGATAGATGTTTTCTTCCCTGCAGGGGTGCACCAACTTACCCACCACGCTCGATTGACTCCGGCCGGACACACTTTCCAGGGTCATGCCCGGCCTCGGCCAAACAATACGCCGCAACCCGACCTAGACTTAACAAAGAGGTCAGCACGCCGGACTAAACCTATGCCCCCAGGGGTCATGGGCCATCTCCCCGGAAACTCCTGCACGTTGCGTACGCGGCCGGTGAGCAGACCTAGCTACCTCCTTCAACAAGGCAGGCGCTTGCGCAGTCCAACCCGGCGCGCGCCACTCAGTCGCTGACGTCTATTAAGCTTTGGCTGATGTATACGACGCAGAACGCCCATACTATGCCCACGTGATGGTTAGTGCTATCAGGCCAGAGGCCCCTCGGATCAAATATCCAAATCGTAGTGGATTAGGAACGCGCGGTAACAAGCAGAGACTCACGAAAGAGGTGACCCCGTTGCCCCGTCTCGAGGACTTGCGGCAAGGGCTAAGAATGCCCGGCCCCGCCTCGTAATTATCTCACGGGCACCTTCCAGGTCAACCCGTCTCCACATCACTTTCCAAGTAACAGTTGTAAAGTCCAAGTATCCGTGTGTCCAAACATCAAGAGGAAAACCCAAGGAATCACCCCCGGTGGGTTCCACTCAATGTAATCATCAAGGTGAACGTAGAGGAATCACCCTCGAGGTTCACACTTGAGGGGTTGCACGACAGAGCCGTATCGGAAGTGGTTAAGGAGGAAATCACCCTCGATGACCACGACCGAATAGCTACACTACAGGTTAACATCAGAAGTGTTGTAGAGGTCTCACCCTCGGCACTCGATAGTATCCCAGTAGTGTCGAGCAACTAAGGGGAATGTGATGTGCGGTGCCGGGGCCTGGTCTTCGATCCCGTTGATCGGGTCTTCAATGATGGAGCAGGGGCAACAAGGACAAGGTGGGGGTCACTGATGGATCACTAACCAACCTATACTAAGCAGTTTAGGATAAGCCGGTAAGGTAACAATAAGCAGGTTACAAAAGGAGGCTATGCATCAGAATAGGAGCAAACAATAACAGTAGCAAAATCTAATGCAAGCATGAGAGAATGGAATGGGAGATATCGGGATGGTCAAAGGGGGGGCTTGCCTGGTTGCTCTGGCAAGGAGGGGTCATCGTCGACGACGTAGTCGATCACCGGGGCATCAGCGGCCTCGGGGTCTACCGGAGAGAAGAGGGGGAAGAAACAGTAAATACATAGCAAACAGAGGTAACACTAAGCATGACATGACGATACGTAGTACTAAGCGTGTTCTAACGCGGTCCTAGACGTTATAGGTGAAGGGGGAAATCAACCGGGAAGGTGTTCCCGGTTCCGGACCTGTGTCAGACAGATGACCGGAGGGGGAAAGTTCCATGTTCAGCATGCTAAGGGCATGTGACAGATGAACGGACCGCGTATTCGGATTTGTTGGAATTTTCTGAGCAACTTTCATATAGAAAACATTTTCATCGGAGTTACGGTTTAAAAGTTACGGATTTTCAAAGTTTAAACCAATTTCTGAATTATTTTAAAAGCAGAAAAGGAATATGATGTCAGCGTGACGTAGGAGTGACGTCAGCATTCAACAGTCCGGTTGACTGGTCAAAACTGACACGGGGGACCCACCTGTCAGCCTCTGTTACTTAACAGAGCTTATTTTAAACTAAACTGAGGTTAATTAGCGGATGGGCCCCACATGTTAGTGGCTAATTAGTTAAACTAATTACTTTTAATTATAAAAAATCATTTTAGTTATTATTTAAGCGGTGGGGCCGGTTCGTCAGTGGCACTGTACCGCCATGTCAGCGTGTTGACTGGGTCAACCCAGTCAACGTGGCCCCTAAGGCCCACTGCAGTGAGCCAGGGGTCGGGCCCGCCCAGCCACGTCGGCGGCGGGCGCCGGAGTGGCTCCGACGAGCCGAAACCACGGCGGAGCGGCCAGGAGAGCGTCGGGATTCGCCTACGGGCGTCCGTTTTTCGCGCGACTTGGCGCGCGCGAATGGGAAGATGACGCCGCGTCCAACCGGAGTGGTTACGAGGCCGGGGGTGGACGGAGGTGACGGCGGCGAGCTCGGGAACCTCGCCGGAGTTCGTCCACGATCAGGAACGGCGCTACAGGGCTCGGCAGAGCGCGGGGATGGGTGCTTCGGGCTCGCACGGGCGTGCTGAGCACGACCCCGAGCTCGGTAGAGCTCGACGGGCAGCGAGGGCACGACTACGAGCTCATCGGCGGTGAGGTGTTCGGGTGCGGCAAAAGCGGCGGCTGCGGCTACGGGGAGAGGCCGAAGAGAGGGGGAGGCGATGCGGCTGCTCACCGTGAGCCTGTAGGTGTGCGTTAGCGGGCTCGGGGAGGACCAACGGAGATGAATCGGCATCGGACACGAAGACGGCAGTAGGAGGAAGAAGGAGTCGTCGGGCTCGCGGTGGTGGCTCCCTTCTCGATCCAGTTGGTGCAGAGGGTGTAGCCGAGGACGGCGCGTCTCGTGGACGTGTTGGCGAGGCGCGGGGTGACCGGTGTCCGCGGCTACGGCACATCCATGGCGACGGCGGCGCCGGTTGAGGAGAGGAGGGGATCTGGAGAGCGAGGGAGAGAGCGACGAGGGGGAGAAGGGGCAAGTGGGCGACTGGGGAGGGAGCCGAGGCGTCGGGGCTGCCCTTATCCTCCAACGGCGCCTGTAGCGGCATGGCCGACGAGGTGGTTCGGCGGCGACGTGCGCGCGCGGTCGCCCGCACAGTGAGGGGAAGGCGACCGGGGAGGGGGAGTGGTCGGGCCGACTTGGCTGGGCCAAGGCCCAGGGAAGGCATGGGGGCGCTGTGGGCCGTCCGGCTGGCCGACTGGGCCTGCCTAGCGGCTAAGGCCCAAGCAGAGAGGGGGGGGGGCTGTGGGTCGCCGAGGCCCAAGGGGAGGCCAGGGCTCTCCCACCCCCTCTTCTTTTCCTTTTTTTTAAACAGCTTTTGCATTTTCTTTTCTTTTTCTTTTAGCCAATAAAGACTTTGCAAAAGATTATGCCATTGGACAAAATAATCTCAAAGAATTATTAGGCACTGCCCAAAAAAAAGATTGTGAGGCTTTTAGAAATACTTTGCCATTTTCATAAATTAAAAAGGCATTTAATTTATTTCTTAGGCCACTGTTTGAAGTAGCTTAGGCCACTCAAACCTTTTTGCAAAAAGTTGGTTCACCACCAATATTAGTTGTGGATTATTCTGCACATGATGAACATTTTTGTTTTCATGTCTGAGCATTTTGAATTTCATACAAAATTTGAATTTGAATTCAACTGGAATTTAAAAGAGAAAGGAGACAATTATGATCAGGAACATGTTTAGCAAAAAGATTAACTTAATCCCAGGGGTTACTGTAGCATCATTACACCGGGGTGTTACACAAACCAATGGTGGGCCCTCCAAAGGTGCCCGCCACTAATGTTTTCACCCTGCGGGCAAATTTGAAAGAGTTTACGAGTAGCGGGTAGTACTTTCGGCCCGTCACCGTTGTGCACAGAGTATTGGCGGACAGTTATTCTTGTCCGCCACTGCTACTTTTCTAAAAAAAAGTAGTGGCGGATTCCTGACCATGCCCGTCACTAATTTGAGCCCACCTGTAAGCTCTTTCCTAGGAGTGAACAAGGAGAAGTTAGCACTCATCGCCTTGACCTCACTCCCAACTTAGAGCACCAACCAGCCCTTCATAGCTGCAACACCTAATGACTTAGCTACAACGTCATTGCACGTTGCATGTTGTAGCTCTGGCCTGGCTGCATGCATGTGAGCCGTGCCGATTTTTGGCGGTTCTACAAGAAGTTCCCAGGAACATTATGCGTAGTATAATCATTGTAATCATCAAATAGAGCCAAGAGTTGCGTGTTGTAGCTCTGGTCTAGCTGCATGCATGTGAGCCGTGCCAATTTTTGGCGGTTCTACAAGAAGTTCCCAGGAACATTATGCGTATAATATAATCAAACATCGTACTTTATTAGGACAAATTTGCAACAATCTTATGATGTAGGTCTGGCCCTGGCTGCATGCGAGCCGTGCCTATAGTAGGACAAATTCATGGGCGGCTCTATGGGAACTTCCCCAGAACATTATCCATAATCTAATCAAACATCGTATGACAAAAGGCTGGCAGAATTATATAATTCCCACATGATACGTATTTTATTAGTGTGTCTGTCAGATTTTTGGCTTGTTAGCGAAACATTAACGTGTACCCCAAGCAGAGTTAGTTAACTGACGAATAAGGACCGAGCAGACAATGTTACAAAATACTATCTCTGTATCAAAATATGAGACGTTTCTGCCGTTCAAATTTGGTACAGAGGGAGTACATGATTAACATAGTGTACTTTGGAGTTTGGGTGCTCCCGATCCGGCCGGCCGGGGAACAAATGAGACTGAACGTATCCATGGATCGGAGGTAACAAATTCAGGGCAGGACAAGTAAGAGCGAATATTTCAGTGGCCTAGCTAACATGGATAAAAATATGGTTGGTGTAATTTGTCGCCCGCTGTCTCAGCTGAACTGCATCTCCAGATCTAGATTAGTCGAAATTGACTTGTTAATTGATTGATTACCTACAGGCTACCGTACGTGAAATGAAGGATTGGAATCATGCATGCCGGCAGCTAGGTACACCCAGTAGCGATGTTAATTGCTACTTCCATTAGATCAATTAATCACAACAATACTTTTACATATTGACAGCCAGAGTTAAGAACAATATAGCTGCATGATTTCAAGAATTACATCTATTTTAAAGCGCAGGCAGAAGTGAAGTCCTTTTTTCTAATGGAATATATAAGTTTGGTACCAAACATTTTGAATTTTGTACGTGGTCTTGGAAGCTTTGGCGGTATACAAGGTAGACATAGAAAGCTGAGGCATAAAACGAGACATACAACTCAACACTACTACTAAGATGTATCATATTAAGCATGAAAGGATACAAAATGCCATAAGCATATACCCTGCCTCTGCACGACTAGGATCACTACCAGAAACGCGACTAAGCGTGTGGGCCAACAGCCGTCAGGAAAATAAAACTGGCCATCAGGAATATAATTCCTGTCGGCCAACCGACAGGAACAACCGACAGCCATAGCCTGCCAGGAATGAAACAATATGCCTGCCGGTCGGCCCACAGGAATATTATTGCTGTCGGTTATTCCTGACGGTTGGCTCACACGAAAGGAATGCTCTGTCAGATTTATGCCTCCCGGAAAATACATATTCCTGTCAACCACCTGTCAGGAAAGGCCGCCAGGAAATTTGTACTAATAGCATACTAAAGGGCAGCAGCACAAATAACAATTCACAAAAAGACAATTGTTTCAGACATAAATTTAAGAGCTCAAAGCTATAACTTACCAATATACTTGTTCAAGCTGGGAAATTACGGCGTCGAAAAGGGTGGCCAGCCAACTCCCCTAGCTGTTCGCTGATGTTTCTGGAATATGAAAAGATAAGATTATTCTAGGATTTATAGATCTTAAATTCACTTTAAATAAATAAATAAATAGCAGGTAGGTGTCACGGAAGCTACAACCTAGAAAAAATGAACAATTAGATGGTCATGTACATAAGCTACATGCTAGCTGTTCACTGATGTTGCTACAGAAGCTCCAACTTACGTCTAAGAACAACCAAAACAAATCTGTCCAAATCAACTTGCACACCAAAGAACTGTACATGGTCATGTACAACTAGTTTTGCGTTGGAACCCATAAAAATTGGTGTTTGAACTTATCCAAATCAACCGTATACTAATCAGATGTGCCTAAATTAGTTCCAACGAAGCTTGTACGCTACACAAGAAATAGAGCAAACAAATCGTAGATCTAGGAAAAGAAGGTAATATATTACCAGAGATATGGAGAATGGGGACTTGTGAGGCAGCGAGTAGAGGAGTACAGGCAGCCGGAGGTGAAGACGTGTAAATCTGAATGGGGGGACAAGTACGGGAGCTTGGTGGGGGGCAGATGCTGGTGCTCCGGTGGGTGGCGAGGCAGAGACCGGCACTACGCAAGTGGTGAGGAAGATGCAGGCGGAAGGACGGCCTTCCGCAGGGAGGGGAGGCAGCCGCGACGGTAGATGGGAGGATGGTGTAGCTGCTGCCACGGCGGTGGACCTGCGGATGGTGTGGCGGCGGCGGCGGTGGACCAGAGGATGGTGTGGCGGCGGTGGCGGTGGACCAGAGGATGGTGTGGCGGTGGCGGCGGTGGACCGGAGGATGGTGTGGCGGCGGCTCCGGCTGTGGACCGGACGATGGTGGCGGCGGCGGTGAAGCGCAGGACTGGATTGGGGATCGAGAGGATTCTGGAGACTACGACTGAATTGGGGATGGAGGCTCTACGTGTTTGCCCTCTCCTTTTGTATTGGGCCTAAATCTGTGAGCCCAAACACACAGGAAAATAGACAAAAGGGTGGGCCTCTCCGAAAAAATGCGCGCGCAATAAAAACCCGATGGCGCGAAGCGGCAGCCCGCGGGTGCGAAGGGCCGAATGCGATTCCTGTGGGCCGCGACGCACAGGGATATACTTTTCCTGTGCGCCTGCTCAGAACCTACAGGAATATGGTAAAAAAACCTGTCAGTCAGTGTCTGGCCCACAGTAAAATGACATTTTCCTGGGAGTCTATGCGGGGCCGACGGGAATATATGTTGGCTCACAGGCTTAATCACGATTCTGGTAGTGGATGCATACAACCAAGACCGACACGCGCAAAAAGATCACGCCGGCAAATAACAAAGCCATATAAGATAAAAACTATGCCTAGGAGAAGATAAAAAACAAAAAGAAAAGAAAAAGAGCAACATTAATCCTCGTTGCAACTGAAAATTGCGCACACACTAGGCAAGTAGGTAGTCATCAAAAGCCGTATGCAGATTCAAGAACATACGTCTACGCACACGTGATACAGATCACATTGCGAGAGGAGGCGGCACCACCAAAATCTCATAGTGGAGACACTCCAGCGATCCCTCGCCTCCAACGCAAGTGAATGTTAGTCGTAAATCTAGGTATGACCAACATCCCCCACATAATACACCATGAGCCGTCACTGCCTCACCATGGATGCGATCTGCCACCATGAGCACTGTCGAGAAACCATGGTCCGGCCGTCCGCACGACCGGCCAAAATCATTGGCAGTGCCGATGCACACCACCTCACTACAGTAGAAGGCAAGGAGGGATCGCCGCTACCCACTGTCACGCATCGTCTCCATGATTCATCCACAGAGATAAGGAAGTGAGTTTGCAGCGGAAACCACATACCAACTACGGGTCCCTCGAGCTAGTACCCTCTCCAAAACGATGCCCCAAGAGGGAAAACGATAGAAAGTGACATCAACCTCCGATACAGAAAATTGCATCTAGGGTTTCCCCAGAGCACCCGGGAAGGGAGACAAGCTGCAATGAAGATTCCCTAAACAAGGTCGCAACACCCATGGGCATTGTCGTCGTTAGCGCTCTCTCTCTCTCTCTCTCTCTCTCTCTCTCTCTCTCTCTCTCTCTCTCTCTCTCTCTCTCTCTCTTGTGAGTTTTCTTGGTAAGCTCGTTCCGGCCAACACAAATCACCAAAAAGATACAAAAAATGAATTTGCACATTCCAGTGAAGAGAGTAATATAAGGTTACAACCCATGTTAAGAGAATAAACCGAAGACTATTAATCATCTACTACCCTTCTGAAAAGGGTTTGTTATGTCTGTATCTCAAAGTGAAAACATATCATTGTCTGGACCTTGAGTTTTGCTCGACACCTCACACATGCAAAGAAATGATCTTGCATGTCGATAATCTTGTGATCTTCAGGGCTTCAGGCTCATGTCTAGTAGTCAGCAAACAAAACACAAAAATCCCCCTTTGCTCTCCTGACATATGCTCACAGTGTCATTCAGAAGATATCCGGATTTACCAATCAATTGGTCAGGTCTCAGGAGTGACTAATGAGATCACACACTTTTATTAAGGAAATCACAACATTTTAACAACAAAAGATAATGGATGCACAAGTGTGCAGACCGCCAAGCCCCAGTTGCGAAAAGCAGATCACTGCAAAAATAATAAACAAAACGAGGTTCGAGAATAAAACTACTAATCAGTCAGTCCACTGGATACAACGTAGCATACCTTCTAGCTTTATTCCTCTTACGAGGGCCTTTGGTTGGTTTGATCATCGTAACTGGTGCTTCGTCTAATGCGGATGGTCCGCGGAACACCGGCAGATCCCTCGGTGGCAGTGGAATCTTCGGTGGCCCACTGAATGCGGGTGGGGGTTCATCATATGGAATGCCAAATTCTCCCATCTCCTCCTCCTCATCCTCGTATGTTATCTCCTCTCCATAATAATAGTCAAATTCTGGTTTCTCCTGCTCCCCGTCCTCCTCATCCTCATCCTCATCCTCATCATTACCATAGTCAAATTCTGGTACCTCATCCTCCTCCTCGTCCTCCACCTCATCGTCATCTGGACCGCTTTGGCCGATCTGAAATGGGACAGCATGTTGTGCCATAATCCAAACGATGGTCGTCAAGCCACCGCCATAGCTGAGCTGCTTGGCATGGGATTCCGGGCTGCATCCGGTGGCCGCATACAACAACTTGTCCACCCACACATTAAAGACAAGCTCCAACAGTTCTGGCATCTTCGACTGATTATTAGCCCTGAGCAGCTCAATGGCCAGATTAGCTCCGTCCCTGACGATACTAGCTTTATCATGCCCAAAACCCCAGCCCTTTTCTTTTTTCTTGTCGACCAGGATCCTGGCGAGAGTCTCCTCTCTGCTGATCGTAGAACTTGAACTGGAGCCTGCCGTGTCACCCCATACTTCCTCCAAATACTTGAGGGTTATTACGTACAGGCTGCGGAGCTCAAGGCCTGGTAGCATGTCTGGGCGCACGTCGACGAGGAACATGAGGTACCCCGACAGCACCTTGATCGCCTTGGCATGTGTCAGTTCCTTCTCGCCATGGAATATAGACTGATTCGAGCAGATGAGGAAAATTTGGGTGGCGATATGCCACACAAGGATGTCCTCCTGGAACTCACGGCCAAATGCTAGATAGAGTTTCTTCAGTTTTTCATGACGCCTCTTGACTGCCAACTGACCCCAGGACGTCGTGATCTCCTTCATGGAGTATACATCCTCATCTTTGTCAGCCTTCTCATAAGTGGACCTGAGTATTTTCTCTACCCGTTTGAACACCTTCCACTTGACATCATCTGAAAGCTTATATCCCAAGTCCAGGTATCAAAGTTTTAAATAGCGCGCTAAGCATCTTAGTGCCGGACCTCTTTCAAATGCTATAGCGTGCTATAGCGGAGCTATAGAGCGCTATTTAAAATGTTTGTTCATTTGTTTGGACCAAAGTTTTAAATAGCGCGCTAAGCATCTTAGCGCCGGACCTCTTTCAAATGCTATAACGTGCTATAGCGGAGCTATAGCGCGCTATTTAAAATGTTTGTTCATTTGTTTGGACCAAAGTTTCTTAGCGCAAGACCTTTTGTAAACGCTATAGCGTGCTATAGCGGAGCTATAGCGGGCTATTTGAAACAGTGGTTTGGACCAAAGTTTCTTAGCGCAAGACCTTTTGTAAACGCTATAGCGTGCTATAGCGGAGCTATAGCGGGCTATTTGAAACAGTGCCGGGTATCCGCCGCTGCATACAATGCTCTTGTGAGTGCACTTGCGCAGCAAGCTGTACTGCGGAACAGTGCCCGACCATCTTCTATGGCTGCTTGGACTCCTTGGAGCCGCCATGAATTGTAGCCGGGCAAGATCAAGCGACACAAGCATAGGACGGCTGTAGCGCCATATTCCTGTGTACAAATCCGCATGGTGAAGCGAGCTGGACTGCAGGAAAGCGTGCGCCCAGGTCGACCCAAGCGCTCTCAACACCCATCTTGCTTCCAGGAAAAAGGTAGCTGTTAGCAATACTGCGCTCATCATCAGGTCTGCATCTCTAATGCGGCATGGCGTTGTCGCCAGTAATACCCAAACAGCAACATTGCGGATGCGATAGCGGGGAGCGAGACCAAACGGATGCTGTAACCATGCCAAGTGTGGACGACGGCTGCCTTGGTGTAGAGGATGTCATACATGAGTGAGAGCTCCATCTCCACCACTTTGCACATATTCTCACACTTCAAAGTGAATATTTTTCTGCCTGTATCAAGGTCATCATCATTGGCATTTGACCCCGTGTGAACCGAAGAATCAGCCATGGCACGCTTGCAGAATAGAAGCATGTCGTGTGCCACCATCAGGGCTTCCTCATCATTCAAATCATTATCCACTCCCCTTCTAATCAGCAAGCCCGAGACCGAGCCCGAGCCAGCACAAGCACTGCAGAATTTACTTGCTTGCTTCTTTTTTGAGAAATTACTTGCTTGCTTATTGCTTGAGCTGCAGATGTTGCCCAAGTTGCCTCGCCATAGCGCGAACACCTTCTCAAAATACTTACAAGCACCTAAGATGAAAATGATGGTGGATGCTGCCATCAAAAGCCGGTCACCGCCGACGTACACGTACTTGTATAGGCCATAGCCGGCTGCGGTGACCTACCCAATGGCTTCTAGAAATTCACGCCCGGCGAGCGAATTGTCCTCCAGGGAGAAGGCGCTGATGTTATCCGGGCCACCAAGATGGTGAAGGAGGAACATCGCCGAAAAGGCCACCAGCTCGCGGCTCCGCGGCTTAGTGTTGCCAATGTACAGGTTGCTGAGGGTGAATAACGCGATCCAGTTGGATAGCTGGTACGCCACCCAAAGGATGGCCCTCCAAAAGCCATAGCCTTTATGTCGGCGGATGCCGGCCGAGAGCATGAGGACAAGATGCGCGAGTAAGCTATACATGATCAACGCGTCCCATGAAATCAGGATCTGCAGGATACTTGGTCGATAGATCTCCTCCACTGAAATCAAGTATTACGCAATTTAAGTAAGTAGTTGCATACGCAATTAATGCATCTATCCACAAGTAGTAGCTACTAGCTACTTGTCCATCAGCAAATCTTGCTATTAATTCGTGTACAACTGCTAGCTATACTATCTACTGAGCAAGTTCATGTGCTTATAAATCTATAGTCCTACATGAGTAATGTTGCATCCATGCTTGAGAGAGATCAGGATATAACTGGTGAGGTGAAGAATAACATACCGGCCGCCGGCGCCTGGGACGACTCGCTGTCCATTGATGGATGAATTAAGCTTGTAGTAGTACAGTAGGCAGTACGTACCATGAAGCTAGCAGCTACTCCATCTTAAGCAGGGAACATGGTGAGGCGTCACGTGAAAACGGAGTAGTTAATTCTTATCTTCTCAACTAGCTCCGTGGCTTTGACTAATTTTTACTAGCTAGTGCATGTGCAAGCATGTGTGCAGTAGAGATGCGTCTGCTGAATCTAGCTAGCATCAAAACGGGAGTGAGGGGAATCTTCTTTCTTAGCAACTGTAATTTAAGCAACTATAACAGCCCAGCTAAAAACAAAGTCGACTGCAATTGCATAGTATATCTTTTCTTCTACAGTTGCGCTTTTTCCTTCTAGCATGCGCCTTTAGCAAAGAAGACAATTGTGCAATTCTACATATTTTGTTTTGCCACAAGGATTTTTTTTTCTTCAGGGGTACCTTCAGTAGAGCATACAATGTTTATTAGAAACTAAACTGTTCAGCATGGCTTGATAGCAACCATTACCACACCCAGAAAGGATGCATGAGGGGGGGGGGGGGGGGGGGGGAGTCCAAAATAAACCTTGAACTTATAGACAAAATCTAAATCAAATCCTGAACTTCGAAACCCTGAAATCAGCACACTGAACTATATGACCCCGATTTATTTTAAACCTTCAAGGTGTTCCCAAGGGGATTGTCGACGTGGCAGGTAAGGTTGTGTCCTGACGCGACTGGGCCGGCCCACCAGACGCGAAGCATGTTTTTCTTTATTGAAACGCGCAACTAAAAGTACCCAAAAAACTTAGACTCGCGGGAATTCAAATTTGGGACCTGATGCTTTTGATCTCGTGCTGCTAGCCACTCTAGCCGCTGACTTTTGGTGATTAAAGATAAGCGCAAAAATATTTAACAACATAACACAACGTCGAGATTTGAATTTTATTTTGAAATTTTTTGGAACATTTTCCTGAAAATTTTCAATAATTCTGAAATACGAATATTCTCAAAATAAAAAACAATTTTAGAAGTCCAAACTTTTTGCAAAAAATATTGAACAATTTTTCGAATTACGAACATTTTTTTTGCAAAAAAGTGATTTTGTTTTTGAAATTACGAACAGTTTTTTAAAACACAAAGAAATTTTTGAAAACATTAAACATTTTTGAAATCCCAGAAGATTATTTAAAGTGCAAACACTTTTTGAAAAATGCGACGACTTTCCGACTATCTACTACAACAAGGTTTGTCCGGCTCCGGTGAAGGAGGGGCGATGAAGGCGGCACGCCTTCGGCTCGCTTCAGTACTTGTAGTCGTCGCTTGGTTTGGTCCACGGACATGGTTGTAATTTTTATTACCTCTTGTTCTTTGTACTTCCATGATTGAAGATAAATAGATTGAAAGTTTCACGAAAAAAAGGACTATGCCATGGACTTGGTGGATGCCGTCCTTGTCTACGTGGTGATGCATGTAATCTTTGTCCCAGTCTTGTTGGGGAACGTAGCGGAAATTCAAAATTTTCCTACGTGTCACCAAGATCTATCTATGGAGAAACCAGCAACAAGGGGAAGGAGAGTGCATCTACATACCCTTGTAGATCACTAAGCGGAAGCGTTCAAGAGAACGGGGTTGAAGGAGTCGTACTCGTCGTGATCCAAATCACCGGAGATCCTAGTGCCGAACGGACGGCACCTCCGCGTTCAACACACGTACAGCCCGGTGACGTCTCCCATGCCTTGATCCAGCAAGGAGAGAGGGAGAGGTTGGGGAAGACTCCGTCCAGCAGCAGCACGACGGCGTGGTGGTGGTGGAGAAGCGTGGCAATCCTGCAGGGCTTCGCCAAGCACCGCGGGAGAAGAGGAGTACTTGGGAGAGGGGAGGGCTGCGCCAGAACTTGGGGTGCGGCTACCCTCCCACCCCTCCACTATTTATAGGTGGGGGGAAGAGGGGGCCGGCCCCCTTAGATCCCATCTAGGGTTGGGGCGGCGGCCAAGGGGCGAGGAGTGCCTCCCAAGTCAAGTGGAGGCCCTCCCCCTTAGGGTTTCCCCCTTCCCATGCGCATGGGCCTTGGGGGGGGCTGGTGACCCTAGCCCATTAAGGCTAAGGCGCCCCCCTACAGCCCATGCTACTGTATTGGACGTGGTGGAACAATTTCCGGACCTCCGGAATCCTCCGGAACCTTCTGGAAGCTTCCCGGTACAATACCGGAAAAACCTGAACTTTTCCCGGAACCCGAACAACAACTTTCCATATATAAATCTTTACCTCCGGACCATTTCGGAACTCCTCGTGACGTCCGGGATCTCATCCGGGACTCCGAACAACATTCGGTAACCACATACAAACTTCCTTTATAACCCTAGCGTCATCGAACCTTAAGTGTGTAGACCCTACGGGTTCGGGAACCATGCAGACATGACCGAGACGTTCTCCGGTCAATAACCAACAGCGGGATCTGGATACCCTTCTTGGCTCCCACATGTTCCACGATGATCTCATCGGATGAACCACGATGTCAAGGACTCAATCGATCCCGTATACAATTCCCTTTGTCTAGGTATTGTACTTGCCCGAGATTCGATCGTCGGTATAGCGATACCTTGTTGAATCTCGTTACCGGCAAGTCTCTTTACTCATTCCGTAACACATCATCCCGTGATCAACCCCTTGGTCACATTGTGCACATTATGATGATGTCCTACCGAGTGGACCCAGAGATACCTCTCCGTTTACACGGAGTGACAGATCCCAGTCTCGATTTGTGCCAACCCAATAGACACTTTCGGAGATACCTGTAGTGCACCTTTATAGCCACCCAGTTACGTTGTGACATTTGGTACACTCAAAGCATTCCTACGGTATCCAGGAGTTGCACAATCTCATGGTCTAAGGAAATGATACTTGACATTAGAAAAGCTTTAGCATATGAACTACGATCTTTGAGCTAGGCTTAGGATTGGGTCTTGTCCATCACATCATTCTGCTAATGATGTGATCCCGTTATCAACGACATCTAATGTCCATGGTCAGGAAACCGTAACCATCTGTTGATCAACGAGCTAGTCAACTAGAGGCTTACTGGGGACATGGTGTTGTCTATGTACCCACACATGTATCTGAGTTTCCTATCAGCACTAGTAGAAAACCACCCATTAGTCCCGCTTCGTAAGGGCCTTTAGTCCCGGTTCATGAACCGGGACTAATGGGTCGTTACTAATACCTCCACCCATTAGTCCCGGTTCAAATCATAACCGGGACCAATGTGCCTCCACGTGGCTCTGTGCGCCCACCCCAGTCAGGGGGCCTTTGGTCCCGGTTGGTGGCACCAACCGGGACCAAAATGCATCCACGCGTCAGCATTCCAGTTGCTGGGGTTTTTGTGTTTTTTTTTTGAAAGGAGGGGAGGTTGGGGGTTTTGGGGGGTTAATTTAATTAGGTGTTTCATATATTGTGTTAGCTAGCTAATTAATAGAGAGAAGTGTCCTCTCTTATGTTCGTGCTTGGACGCTACGTACGTACTATATATACATAAGTGATCGAGAGAACCATTCAGTACAGAAGTTCGTCATGCATACCGAGAGAAGTGATCGATCGACCTCTCCTTCTCCGAGAGGTTGGTCGAACAACAAGTTTTCGTATCATGTATCCGACGCTACAGGCTACATACATGTACAATATGTATAAGATCTCTTAATTACAAACCCCTAGCATTTGAAATCAATTTCCACATGGTATTCTCCGGTTTTACTGATGACGTGGTCAAGAAAGAATCCCGCCAATTCCTCTTGAATTGCTTTCATGCGATCTGGTTCTAGGAGTTCATTTCGCATCTGCCACGTCTAATTTGAAGAAGGGGGTTAATTAATACATATATATGAATGAAACTCAACAGAAATGATGGTGTAATAAAATGAAATTGTGAATATTATTGCTTACGCACTTCATATTGTCTTTGACAGTAGCCCCGCTTGTTTTTCAAAGTCGCGGTGTGGATGAACTCGCACACGTAGTATCCACAGAAATCATTCCCTTCCTCCTGCCACAAGCACTTTACGAGAAATAGAGGTCAATCAAACTGATAATGAAGCATTATAAATGGCATTGATGAAAGTATAGCTATATATAGAATCAACGGGAGATGCGCGCAACTAGCTAGCCAGTAGTACTTACTTTCGGGTATGTATATCGCAGCTCCTTCGGCAGTCCCGGAGCTTCTGCGGTGAACTGTTTCCAAACCCTGCAAGACAAAGAAAATAATTATTATTACTTGAGATATCAGGAAATGAACAAAAAGTTACCGATATGGTGCGATAATGATCGATTGAACTTACTTGCTGAGCATTTCAGTCATGTCCGCATAGGTTTTGGGATCTTTCCGTCTCGAGTCTAAGACGGTTACTAGTCCACGCTCAAGCTTAATCTCCAGAAGAATATAGTGGTACCTGCGCACGCATGCATAACTCATCAATTACATTACTATAACCTTGCTTGAGTAATAAGGGAAACCGAATATGCACACAATAGTAACACTCACGGGCCGTTGTAAGGAAAGAGTATGGTATCTTTGTTTTGATTTTTTTTATCAACGATCGTAGCATGTTGTCCTCGGCCTCTTTGACGTTCTTTTCAACCAGAAATACATCTATGATATTTGTGTTAATGAACCCAATATCATAAATTTCTTCTTTTTTGCACTCGACGATCTTCAATCTGCATAATATATTGAGGATAATTAATTATAAATACATGCATGCAATGAAAGACCCGAGCTATATATAGAGACTTAATGACAGAAATAGTACTTACAGGCAGTAGCAAAAGACCATTAATTTATCGAGGGCCTTTTGATTGAAGAACTCAAAGAACTCCTCAAATGGAACAGTCAACAGATCATTTGCAATGAGATCGTGCTCCTCTTTAATATGCAGATACAAAGCATTCTTACCCTCAGACTCTCTGCAGGTTTCCATGTACCAATTATGGAATCTTCGCATCATTGTTGTCAGAGATTTTTCATCTTTGACGAGAGGCTTCCCGTACTCGTATCTGTGTCCGTCCACCTCCAAGAAATCAGGAAGTGCATCGTCAGGCAGGTAATCGTCAAGATTGCCATAACCGGCCACCGTCCCCGGAGCATTAGACACATTGAGCGGGGGGCACGATTGCTGTGCTTGTTCGCCGAGCTGGGCAATTTTTTCCCCTTTGCTCGTTCTTTTGACCTTTTAGCACTGACAGTAGTTCCCGACCGCTGGGCTTGGAGATATGTCTGTTCAGTAATGCGCTCATAGTTGGTTCTCGGCGGAGACTTTGGTGGTTTCCTCAGGGCATCGATAGTGCGCTTTGCTTTCACCGGATCTACCTTCTCCTCCGGAGGTGGATGTCTCTCTGCTTTCACCCCTTCAAAGAACTCCTTCACGTGGGCCCGCACAATCGTATCGTTTTCCTCCTCGGACCTCTCGTACGGTAACTTCTCTAGAGGCTTGAGAGATGATGGACCGTATTTGTATTGCCTCCCGCCTCTGGTTGTGCTGCTAGACGCCGGAGCAGACGGAGCGGCTGCAGCGTCTGTCTTCTTTCGTGCTTGCTTACGAGGCGGAGGAGAAGGAGTACGACGCGCCGGAGCAGCCGGGGCGGCGGCAGGTCTCTTCCGCCCTTGCTGGCGAGGCGGAGAAGGAGGATGCTGCTGGCTGCTCGGGAGCGCCGGCGCAGGCGGAGAAGGAGGCGGAGTGCCGCCATGCGCCGGAGGAGGAGGCGGAGTGCCGCCACACGTGCCATGATCGTCACTCGCCGGAGGAGGAGGCGGTGGAGGAGGCGGAGTGCCCTGACTCGCCGGAGGAGGAGGAGGAGGAGGAGGCGTCCAGTTCAGAAGGTTGATGAGCTCCTTCTTCCATAGGCATGGAGTCTTCAGAGCAGAACCCAGCCTAGTCTCCCCTTCACCGGTAGGGTGGTCAAGCACGAGGTCCTCAAATCCTTCCGTTATTTCATCCACCATCACCTTAGCATATCCTTTTGGAATCGCCTGGCAGTGATAAGTTGTGCCGGGTCCACTAGGATAAACTTGGCCAACAGCCGCCTTGACCTTCAAATTCATCCATCGCGCCATCATGTGGCAATTTTGAGACTCCGTGATACCATCCACGGGATAGCTGGCAGGAGCCGTCAAGACATGCTCCGGCTGAAGCAGCTCGGTGGAAGCCACGCTGCTTCTCCGCTGAGATGGCGGGGTAGCTTCGGGGGAAGCTTCGGCATGTCGTTTGTTGCGATCTGCTGCTTCTCGTTCCTCTTCTCGATCCTCTAGCCCCATTACCCTTCCAAGCAGCGCCTGCATTTGGTCCTACTCCAGTTTCTTCCTCCTCTCGTGGGTTTTGTAACCCCCTGCGTCCGGAAAACCAACCTTCCACGGAATGGAGCCTGGCGTGCCTCGTGTCCGTCCAGGGTGCTCGGGATTCCCAAGGGCCATTGTGAGCTCGTCCTTCTCCCTGTTTGGAAGGAACGTCCCTCGCTGCGCTGCATCGATATAGTGTCGAAGGTTCTTGACTGGTGTTTGCAGTTGCTCGTCCGTCCACTGACACTTCCCTGTTACAGGGTCCAAGGTTCCGCCAGCCCCGAAGAACCAAGTCCGGCAACGGTCTGGCCAGCGCATTGTCTCTGGTTCGATCCCTTTTTCAAGCAGATCATGCTCAGCCTTGGACCACTTAGGCCGGGCTTTGAGGTAGCCACCTGACCCCGTGCGATGGTGAAGCTTCTTCTTCGCAGCATTTTTCTTGTTTGTCTCCGACATCTTCTTACTCTTTTCTGATATCTTGTGGGACACAAATGCGGGCCAGTGATCTTTGATCTTCTCATATTTGCCGATGAATTCTGGTGTCTTTTTTCCTTGACAAACTGGTTCAGCTCTTTCCTCCACCTCCTCATTAGGCCTGCCATCTTCTTAAGAGCACAAGACTTGATTAATTGCTCTTTAACTGGCTTCTCCGGATCCTCCTCTGGCGGTAGGGTGAAATTTGCCTTCAGCTCAGTCCAAAGATCTTCTTTCTGCATATCATTGACATAAGACACCTCAACGTCTTCATCCTTAGCAGGCTTATACCATTGCTGGATGCTGATCGGGATCCTGTCCCTAACAAGAACCCCGCACTGAGCAGAAAATGCCTTCCTTGTCTGGATGGGTCCAATCGGTTCGCCATCGGGCGCGATTTCTATGATCTCAAACTTTTCATCCGAGCTCAACTTTTTCTTCGGGCCTCGTCTCCTTACCGAAGTTGTGCTCGATCCGAAGGGCTAGAAATTATAAGGAAGAAAGACGACAGTAATTAATATGTGTACATATACCAAAACAATGGATGCATCAATTAACTAGTTAGCACGGGCTTAACTAATATATATATATATATACCTGGCCGGACTCGGTTCCGTGACCGGAGCAGTCAGCACGGTCTCCTTCGTAAACATAGCCCTCTTCTTCATCTAGCTGACCAACAGTGTCGAGGAGAAATGACGCAACATCATCACTTGATCCATTTGCGATTATGTCCCCCAATATCGCTTCTGTTTCTTCGTCTCGGGAGTGCTCCATAGTTTCTGCAAATATTTACAACATGTCAATTATTATTCAAACATGGTACAGATGGATATATATCTATACATATATATATATATATATATATATATATATATATATATATATTAGTGGCAAACGTAGAACTAGCTAGCTAATCACAATAAGGAATCATGTTAGTGGCCTCGACACAATGCTTCAAGGGTTTGGGGTGGCCTCGACGATAACGCTCTTTTAACTTGATAAATTTGGGTGGCCTCGAGAGAGTTAATTTGTCAGGTAGGGGCGCGGCGGGAGGGGGTAGGAGACCAACATCGTTTTCTCTCTAGGGTTTGGGTGTCCTCGAGAGTTTTGGTCGAGCGAGAGGGCCGAGGAGGGTGCTGCACTTGTATAAGTTATCACGGTCGAGAGGGGGTATATATATATATATATCGACCGCCCCTCATGTCGAAGTTATCTAGAGGGGGTTATATCGACAACGACACGACATACATATACATCGGAAAATAATGTTATCGGGGAGGGGGTATCGGTACCACCCCCTCGTGTTGAAGTTTCTTCTTTCTCCTCTATTCCTTTCTTTCTTCTTCTCCTCTTCTTTTTCTTCTTCTCCCTCGAGAAAGGAAAATAATTAAGGAAAAGGAAGAAAAGAGGAAGAAGGAAGAAGGAAGAAGAAGAAGAAGAAAAAGAAGAAAAAAATAGGAGAAGAAGAAAGGAATAGAGGAGAAGAAGAAAAAATAGAATTTTTTTCTTCTATTTTTTCTTCTTCTCCTCTATTCCTTTCTTCTTCTCCTCTTCTTTTTCTTCTTTTTTCCTCTTGTTATTTATTTCTCCTCTTCTTCCTCTCCTCTTTTTCTCCTTTCTTCCTCTTCTTATTTTCCTTTTTCCTCTCATTCTTTTTCTTCTTCTTCTTCTTCCTTCTTCCTTCTTCCTCTTTTCTTCCTTTTCCTTATTTTACTTTCTCCTCTACACTAACCTAAAATGCACTAACCTAAAATCGATTGATATCTACTAACAACCTAAATATAAAATTAATACATATATGAAAAAACATATATAAACAAAAAAAATGCTATGAACATTATATTCATACATACATATATAGCCACATCCATTCATCATATATATATAGCTACCACATACATATATACATTATACATATGAAAAAAATGCAATGAACCAAAAAATACACTTATGAAAAAAAATACTATGAACATGTACACATATATACACATACAAACACATATACACAAAAAATGCAAAAAAAAATGCTATGGAGGAAAATGCAGGGCAGGGGCGGCGGGGCGGCGCGCGCGGCGGTCGCGCAGGGCAGGGGCGGCGGCGCACCGGCCGCGCAGGGCAGGGGCGGCGCGCGCCGGCCGCGCAGGGGCGGCGCGCGCCGGTCGCGCAGGGGCGGCGGCGCGGTGGCCGCGCAGGGGCGCGGGACGGGTGGGGCGCGGGAACAGGCTATGCTCACAGGGGGGCGGCAGCGACGGCGGAGGCGAGCAGCCTGACGGCGTCGGTGGCGCGGCGACGGCAAGGTGGAGCAGGGGCGTTGGGCAGTGACGGCGATGAGGAGGAGCAGGGGGCGTCGGGGGAGAAGTGGGCGATTTGGCCGGAAACTGCTAAGTGCTGCTTATATAGCACAACCTTTAGTCCCGGTTGGTGGCACCAACCGGGACTAATGCACCCTTTAGTCCCGGTTGGTGCCACCAACCGGGACCAAAGGCCTCTTTTTCGGCAGCCCAAAGGGCGGGAAGCTGCGGCTTTTGGTCCCGGTTGGTGGCACCAACCGGGACCAATGCCCCCCCTTTAGTCCCGGTTGGAGCCACCAACCGGGACCAAAGGCCCATGTGTTGCCCGCATCGGGGCCAAAGTTTAGTCCCACCTCGCTAGTTAAGAGGGGCGTGCAGTGGTTTATAAGCCCCACTGCCGCACCCCTCTCGAACTCCTCTCTACTGCAGGCTTATGGGCCTACTTGCTACTGCTTTGCCTGATGGGCCTTCTGGGCCTACTGCGGGCCTAAATCCTGGCCAAAGTAGGGATTCAAGTCGTATTCAGGCCGTGGGGGCCCAGTAGGGGGCATTTTTTTTTTGTTTTCTTTACTTATTGTTGCTATTTTTATTTTTTTCCAGTTTTTTTGTTTTGTTTTCTGCATTATTTATTTTCTTTTGTTTTTTGCTTTATTTTTAATTCTTTTTGCTTTTAGTTTTAGGAAAATTATAAACTTTCCACTTTTTTGTCTTTTTGTTTTCCTTCTTGCTTTATTTATTTTATTTTGTTTCTACTTACAACAAAATACTTATTGTTGTTTTTTGTTTTGTTTTCTGCATTATTTATTTTCTTTTGTTTTTTGCTTTATTTTTTAATTCTTTTTGCTTTTAGTTTTAGGAAAATTATAAACTTTCCACTTTTTTGTTTTTTTGTTTTCTTTCTTGCTTTATTTATTTTATTTTGTTTCTACTTACAACAAAATACTTATTATTGCTATTTTTAATTATTACGAGGGCCGAACCATAAGACATTAAAGCATTTCAAATGAACTCTGAAAAAGTTGAAAGTTGGCATGGTATCATAAATTGACCCACACATAGCATGTGCATGTATAAAACGGACAATGGTATCATACTCGTCAGTTACAAAGTTGGCATGGTATCATCATAATAGTTGCGGGAGAAAGTCTTCACTTTTTCTTCACTTGTGTCATTTGCTTATTGCGCCGTAACCATGGATAATCTTCATCGTTTATCAGGATGTCGGGGTCAGCCTTGACTTTAAAGGGAGGAATTTCATGAAACTTTTCATAATATTCAGACATGTCTGTCTTGTCCTCCACTCCCACAATGTCCCTTTTTCCTGAAAGAACTATGTGGCGCTTTGGCTCATCGTATGATGTATTCGCTTCCTTATCTTTTCTCTTTCTCGGTCTGGTAGACATGTCCTTCACATAGATAACCTGTGCCACATCATTGGCTAGGACGAACGGTTCGTCAGTGTACCCAAGATTTTTCAGATCCACTATTGTCATTCCGTACTGTGGCTCTACCTGTACCCCGCCTCCTGACACATTGACCCATTTGCACTTAAACAAAGGGACCTTAAAATCATGTCCGTAGTCAAGTTCCCATATGTCCACTATGTAACCATAATATGTGTCATTTCCCCTCTCGGTTGTTGCATCAAAGCGGACACCGCTGTTTTGGTTGGTGCTCTTTTGATCTTGGTCAATCGTGTAAAATGTATTCCCATTTATCTCGTATCCTTTCCAAATCAATACAGTCAAAGATGGTCCCCTAGATAACAAGTACAGCTCATCACAAACAGTGTTGTCACCTCTGATATGTGCTTCCAACCAACTGCTGAAAGTCCTGATGTGTTCACATGTAATCCAGTCGTCGCACTGCTCCGGGTGTTTGGAGCGCAGACTGTTCTTGTGTTCATCGACATACGGGGTCACCAAGGTAGAGTTCTGTAGAACTGTGTAGTGTGCTTGAGACCAAGAATATCCGTCCCTGCATATTATTGAGTCCCTTCCAAGCGTGCCTTTTCCAGTCAGTCTCCCCTCATACCGCGATTTAGGGAGACCTATCTTCTTAAGGCCAGGAATGAAGTCAACACAAAACCCGATGACATCCTCTGTTTGATGGCCCATGGAGATGCTTCCTTCTGGCCTAGCGCGGTTACGGACATATTTCTTTAGGACTCCCATGAACCTCTCAAAGGGGTACATATTATGTAGAAATACGGGGCCCAGAATGACAATCTCGTCAACTAGATGAACTAGGACGTGTGTCATGATATTGAAGAAGGATGGTGGGAACACCAGCTCGAAACTGACAAGACATTGCACCACATCACTCCTTAGCCTTGGTATGATTTCTGGATCGATCACCTTCTGAGATATTGCATTGAGGAATGCACATAGCTTCACAATGGAAAATCGGAC
Organism: Triticum aestivum; assembly: GCF_018294505.1. NCBI lineage: Eukaryota > Viridiplantae > Streptophyta > Magnoliopsida > Poales > Poaceae > Triticum > Triticum aestivum. Next base: position 714,776,011 of record NC_057803.1, on the reverse strand, counting down.
GTTTTCCGGTAGAAGCCCCCTCAATGCAACCGGAAGCAGTTGCGTCATAATCACGTGGCAGTCATGAGACTTTAGGTTCTGAAACTTTTTCTCTGCCATATTTATTATTCCTTTTATATTCGACGAGAAGCCAGTCGGGACCTTCATACTAAGCAGGCATTCAAAGAAGATTTCCTTCTCTTCTTTGGTAAGAGCATAGCTGGCAGGACCTTCATACTGCTTTGGAGGCATGCCGTCTTTTTCGTGCAAATGTTGCAGGTCCTCCCGTGCCTCAGTTGTATCTTTTGTCTTCCCATACACGCCCAAGAAGCCTAGCAGGTTCACGCAAAGGTTCTTCATCACGTCGATCGAAGAGCGGACCTCTAGGTCTTTCCAGTAGGGTAGGTCCCAAAATATAGATTTCTTCTTCCACATGGGTGCGTGTCCCCCAGCGTCACTCGGAACAGCTAGTCCGCCGGGACCCTTTTCAAAGATTACGTGTAAATCATTGACCATAGCAAGTACGTGATCACCGGTACGCATGGCGGGCTTCTTCCGGTGATCTGCCTCGCCTTTGAAATGCTTGCCTTTCTTTCGACATTGATGGTTGGTCGGAAGAAATCGACGATGGCCCAGGTACACATTCTTCCTGCAGCTTGTCAGGTATATACTATTGGTGTCATGTAAACAGTGCGTGCATGCGTGGTATCCCTTGTTTGTCTGTCCTGAAAGGTTACTGAGAGCGGGCCAATCGTTGATGGTCACGAATAGCAACGCCTTTAGGTTAAATTCCTCCTGTTTGTGCTCATCCCACGTACGCACACCGTTTCCATTCCACAGCTCTAAAAGTTCTTCAACTAATGGCCTTAGGTACACATCAATGTCATTGCCGGGTTGCTTAGGGCCTTGGATGAGAACTGGCATCATAATGAACTTCCGCTTCATGCACATCCAAGGACGAAGGTTATACATACATAGAGTCACGGGCCAGGTGCTGTGATTGCTGCTCTGCTCCCCGAAAGGATTAATGCCATCCGCGCTTAAAGCAAACCATACGTTCCTTGGCTCACTTGCAAACTCATCCCAGTACTTTCTCTCGATTTTTCTCCACTGCGACCCGTCAGCGGGTGCTCTCAACTTCCCGTCTTTCTTACGGTCCTCACTGTGCCATCGCATCAACTTGGCAAGCTCTCCATTTCTGAACAGACGTTTCAACCGTGGTATTATAGGAGCATACCACATCACCTTTGCAGGAACCCTCTTCCTGGGGGGCTCGCCGTCAACATCACCAGGGTCATCTCGTCTGATCTTATACCGTAATGCACCGCATACCGGGCATGCGTTCAGATCCTTGTACGCACCGCGGTAGAGGATGCAGTCATTAGGGCATGCATGTATCTTCTACACCTCCAATCCTAGAGGGAATACGACCTTCTTTGCTGCATATGTACTGTCGGGCAATTCGTTATCCTTTGGAAGCTTCTTCTTCAATATTTTAAGTAGCTTCTCAAATCCTTTGTCAGGCACAGCATTCTCTGCCTTCCGCTGCAGCAATTCCAGTATGGTACCCAGCTTTGTGTTGCCATCTTCGCAACTGGGGTACAACCCTTTTTTGTGGTCCTCTAGCATGCGATCGAACTTCAGCTTCTCCTTTTGACTTTCGCATTGCGTCCTTGCATCGACAATGACCCGGCGGAGATCATCATCATCGGGCACATCGTCTGGTTCCTCTTGATCTTCAGCAGCTTCGCCCGTTGCAGCATCATCGTGCACATCGTCTGGTTCCTCTTGATCTTCAGGAGCATCACCGTATTCAGGGGGCACATAGTTGTCATCGTATTATTCTTCTTCGCCAACTTTCATCATAACCCCTATTTCTCCGTGCCTCGTCCAAACATTATAGTGTGGCATGAAACCCTTGTAAAGCAGGTGGGTGTGGAGGATTTTCCGGTCAGAGTAAGACTTCGTATTCCCACATACAGGGCATGGACAACACATAAAACCATTCTGCTTGTTTGCCTCAGCCACTTCGAGAAAATCATGCACGCCCTTAATGTACTCGGAGGTGTGTCTTGAATCGTACATCCATTGCCGGTTCATCTGTGTGCATTATATAATTAAGTGACCAAATTAATAGAAGTTCATCATCACATTAAAACCAAAGTACATACATAGTTCTCATCTAACAACATAAAGCTCTGCAGAGCATCTAAATTAATTAAACCATACACTGAAACTATGTAAAACATTTCAATGCGAAAACAAATGCGATCATAATCGCAACCAATGTAACAACTGATCCAATGACATAATGATACCAAGCCTCGGTATGAATGGCATATTTTATAATCTTTCCAATCTTCAAGCGCATTGCATCCATTTTGATCTTGTGATCATCGACGACATCCGCAACATGCAACTCCAATATCATCTTCTCCTCCTCAATTTTTCTAATTTTTTCCTTCAACAAATTGTTTTCTTCTTCAACTAAATTTAACCTCTCGACAATAGGGTCGGTTGGAATTTCTGGTTCAACAACCTCCTAGATAAATAAAATCTATGTCATGTTGGTCGTCATAATTGTCATAATCAATAAATGAACCAATAGTTATGAAAAGATAATATATACCACATCTGAATCATAGACAGGACGAGGGCCGATGGGGGCGGATACCAAAACCATCGCACTATATAAGATGCAATAATAAAAGTAAGAAAATTATACAAGTATCTATATAAACATACAAGTAAGAGTTTTTTTCCTTTCAGAAAGAAGATAAGAACAAGAGGCTCACCACGGTGGTGCCGGCGACGAGATCGGCGCGGGCGATCGACGGCGGTGAAGACGGGGACGGGACGTGACGGACCGCTAAACCTAGACAAATATTGAGAAAAATGGAGCTTGGAGGTGGAGCTTGGAGAGGAGAAAGCTTAAGTAGTGTGGCTCGGGCATTCCATCGAACACCTCGTGTGCATAGGAGGTGAGCTAGAGCACCACAAAGCTCTCTCCTCGCCGGCCGCGAAAAACAGAGCAGTGAGAGTGCTCTGCTCGCGGGGTATATATAGGCAATTAATTGGTCCCAGTTCGTGGCATGAACCGGGACTAAAGGGAAGCCTTTGGTCCCGGTTCATTCCCCCAACCGGGACCAATGGTGGTGGGCCAGGAGCAAGGCACATTGGTCCCGGTTCGTCCCACCAACCGGGACCAAAAGGTACAGACGAACCGGGACCAATGGCCCACGTGGCCCGGCCGGCCCCCGGGGCTCAAGAACCGGGTCCAATGCCCCCATTGGTCCCGGTTCTGGATTGAACCGGGACTAATGGGCTGGACCGGCCTGGACCATTGCCCCCTTTTCTACTAGTGCAATACAATTATAGCATGGATAATAAACGATTATCATGAACAAGGAAATATAATAATAACTAACTTATTATTGTCTCTAGGGCATATTTCCAACAGTCTCCCACTTGCACTAGAGTCAATAACCTAGTTCACATCGTCATGTGATTAACATTCACACGTCACATCGCCATGTGACCAACATCCAAAGAGTTTACTAGTGTCATTAAACTAGTTCACATCATCATGTGATTAAGACTCAATGAGTTCTGGGGTTTGATCATGTTTTGCTTGTGAGAGATGTTTTAGTCAACGGGTCTGCAACTTTCAGATCCGTATGTACTTTGCAAATCTCTAGGTCATTCTGTAAATGCTGCTTCCACGCTCCACTTGGAGCTATTCCAAATGGTCGCTCTACTATACGTATCCGGTTTGCTACTCAGAGTCACTCGGATAGGTGTTAAAGCTTGCATCAACGTAACCCTTTACGCCGAACTCTTTATCACCTCCATAATTGAGAAATATATCCTTATTCCTCTAAGGATAATTTTGACCGCTATCTAGTGATCCACTCCTTGATCACCTTTGTACCCTCTTCCAGATATGTAGCAAGGCACACATCAGGTGCAGTACACAGCATAGCATACTGTAGAGCCTACGTCTAAAGCATAGGGGACGACCTTCGTCCTTTCTCTATATTCTGCCGTGGTGGAGCTTTAAATCTTAACTTCGTACCTTACATCTAAGGCAAGAACTCCTTCTTTGACTGATCCATCTTGAACACCTTCAAGATCATGTCAAGGTATATGCTCATTTGAAAGTACCATTAAGCGGTTTTGATCTATCCTCATAGATCTTGATGCTCAATGTTCAAGTAGCTTAGTCCATGTTTTCCCTTGAAAAATACTTTTCAAATAACCCTATATGCTTTTTAGAAATTCTACATCATTTCTGATCAACAATATGTCAACAACATATACTCATCAGAAATTCTATAGCGCTCCCACTCACTTCTTTGGAAATACAAGTTTCTCATAAACTTTTGTATAAACCCAAAATCTTTGATCATCTCATCAAAGCGTACATTCCAACTCCGAGATGCTTACTCCAGTCCTTAGAAGGATTGCTGGAGTTCTGCATATTTGTTAGCGTTCTTCAGGATTGTCAAAACCTTCTGGTTGTATCACATACAACCTTTCCTCAAGAAAACTGTCGAGGAAACAATGTTTTGACATTCTAACTTGCAAGACTTCATAAATAATGCAGTAACTGCTAATCCATTTCCAACAGACTCTTAGCATCGCTACGAGTGAGAAAGCCTCACCGTAGTCAACTCCTTGAACTTGTCGGAAAACATCTTAACGACAAGTCGAGCTTTCTTAATGGTGATTCTTACCATCATTGTCTGTCTTTCTTTTAAAATCCATCTGTACCCAATGGTCTTACGACCATCAAGTATTTCTTCCAAAGTCATGGATCCTTTCTCGGATTTTATGGCCTCGAGCCATTCATCGGAATCCGGGCCCACCATCGCTTCTCCATAGCTCGTAGGTTCATTGTTGTCTAGCAACATGACCTCTAAGACAGGATTGCGTACCACTCTGAAGTAGTACGCATCCTTGTCACCCTACGAGGTACGTTAGTGACTTGATCCGAAACTTCATGATCACTATCATAAGCTTCTACTTCAATTGGTGTAGGCGCCACAGGAACAACTTCCTATGCCCTGCTACACACTAGTTGCAGTGACGGTTCAATAACCTCATCAAGTCTCCACTATCCTCCCACTCAATTCTTTCGAGAGAAACTTTTCCTCGAGAAAGGACCCGTTTCTAGAAACAATTACTTTTGCTTCCGGATCTGAGATAGGAGGTATACCCAACCATTTTGGGTATCCTATGAAGATGTATTTATCGGTTTTGGGTTCGAGCTTATCATGATGAAACTTTTCACATAAGCGTCGCAGCCCCAGACTTTTAAGAAATGACAACTTAGGTTTCTCCAAACCATAGTTCAAACGGTGTCGTCTCAACGGAATTACGTGGTGCCCTATTAAAGTGAGTGCGGTTGTCTCTAATGCCTAACCCATGAATGATAGTGGTAATTTGATAAGAGACATCATGGTACGCACCATATCCAATAGGGTGCAACTATGATGTTCGGACACACCCTCACACTATGGTGTTCCAGGCGGTATTAATTGTGAAACAATTTCCACAATGTCTTAATTGCATGCCAAAGCTCGTAACTCAGATACTCATCTCTATGATCATATCATAGACATTTTATCCTCTTGTCACGACGATCTTCAACTTCACTCTGAAATTACTTGAACCATTCAATAATTCAGACTTGTGTTTCATCAAGTAAATATACTCAACATCTACTCGAATCATCTGTGAAGTAAGAACATAACGATATTCACTGCATGCCTCAGCACTCATTGGACTGCACACATCAAAATGTGTTACTTCCAACAAGTTGCTATCTTGTTCCATTTTACTTAAAAACGAGGCTTTTTAGTCATCTTGCCCATGTGGTATGATTTGCATATCTCAAGTGATTCAAAATCAAGTGAGTCCAAACGATCCATCTGCATGGAGTTTCTTCATGCGTATAGACCAATAGACATGGTTCGCATGTCTCAAACTTTTCAAAACGAGTGAGTCCAAAGATCCATCAACATGGAGCTTCTTCATGCGTTTTACACCAATATGACTTACATGGCAGTGCCACAAGTAAGTGGTACTATCATTACTATCTTATATCTCTTGGAATGAAAATGTGTATCATTACGATCGAGATTCAATAAACCATTCCTTTAGGTGCAAGACCATTGAAGGTATTATTCAAATAAATAGAGTAACCATTATTCTCCTTAAATGAATAACCGTATTGCGATAGACATAATCCAATCATGTCTATGCTCAACGCAAACACCAAATGACAATTATTCAGGTTTAATACTAATCTTGATGGTAGAGGGAGCGTGCGATGTTTGATCACATCAAACTTGGAAACACTTCCAACACATATCGTCAGCTCACCTTTAGCTAGTCTCCGTTTATTCCGTAGCTCTTTTATTTCGAGTTACTAACACTTAGCAACCGAACCGGTATCTTAATACCCTGGTGCTACTAGGAGTACTAGTAAAGTACACATTAACATAATGTATATCCAATATACTTCTATCGACCTTGCCAGCCTTCTCATCTACCAAGTATCTAGGGTAATTCTGCTCCAGTGGTTGTTCCCCTTATTACAGAAGCACTTAGTCTCGGGTTTGGGTTCAACCTTGGGTTTCTTCACTAGAGCAGCAGCTGATTTGCCGTTTCATGAAGTATCCCTTCTTGCCCTTGCCCTTCTTGAAACTAGTGGTTTCACCAACCATCAACAATTGATGCTCCTTCTTGATTTCTACTTTCGCGGTGTCAAACATCGCGAATACCTCAAGGATCATCATATCTATCCCTGATATGTTATAGTTCATCACGAAGCTCTAGCAGCTTGGTGGCAATGACTTTGGAGAAACATCACTATCTCTGGAAGATCAACTCCCACTCGATTCAAGTGATTGTCGCACTCAGACAATCTGAGCACAAGCTCAACGATTGAGCTTTTCTCCCTTAGTTTGCAGGCTAAGAAAATCGTCGGAGGTCTCATACCTCTTGACGTGGGCACGAGCCTGAAATCCCAATTTCAGCCCTCGAAACATCTCATATGTTCCGCGACGTTTCGAAAACGTCTTTGGTGCCTCAACTCTAAACCGTTTAACTGAACTATCACGTAGTTATCAAAACGTGTATGTCCGATGTTCGCAACATCCACAGACGACGTTTGGGGTTCAGCACACTGAGCGGTGCATTAAGGACATAAGCTTTCTATTGTCCGCATAATCGCTACTGTCAACTTTCAACTATATTTTCTCTAGGAACATATCTAAACAGTGGAACTAAAGCGCGAGCTTACGACATAATTTGCAAAGATCTTTTGACTATGTTCAGGATAATTAAGTTCATCTTATGAACTCCCACTCAGATAGACATCCCTCTAGTCATCTAAGTGATTACATGATCCGAGTCAACTAGGCCGTGTCCGATCATCACGTGAGACGGACTAGTCATCATCGGTGAACATCTTCATGTTGATCGTATCTACTATACGACTCATGCTCGACCTTTCGGTCTCTTGTGTTCCGAGGCCATGTCTGTACATGCTAGGCTCGTCAAGTCAACCTAAGTGTTTCGCGTGTGTAAATCTGGCTTACACCCGTTGTATGTGAACGTAAGAATCTATCACACCCGATCATCACGTGGTGCTTCGAACGACGAACTTTCGCAACGGTGCACAGTTAGGGGGGAACACTTTCTTGAAATTTTAATGAGGGATCATCTTATTTACTACCGTCGTTCTAAGCAAATAAGATGCATAAACATGATAAACATCACATGCAATCAAAAAGTGACATGATATGGCCAATATCATTTTGCTCCTTTTGATCTCCATCTTCGGGGCTCCATGATCATCATCGTCACCGGCATGACACCATGATCTCCATCATCATGATCTCCATCATCGTGTCTCCATGAAGTTGTCTCGCCAACTTATTACTTCTACTACTATGGCTACCGGTTAGCAATAAAGTAAAGTAATTACATGGCATTGTTAAATGACACGCAGGTCATACAATAAATAAAGACAACTCCTATGGCTCCTGCCGGTTGTCATACTCATCGACATGCAAGTCGTGATTCCTATTACAAGAACATGATCAATCTCATACATCATATATCATTCATCACATTCTTCTTGGCCATATCACATCACATAGCATACCCTGCAAAAACAAGTTAGACGTCCTCTAATTGTTGTTTGCATGTTTTACGTGGCTGCTAAGGGTTTCTAGCAAGAACGTTTCTTACCTACGCAAAAACCACAATGTGATATGTCAATTGCTATTTACCCTTCATAAGGACCCTTTTCATCGAATCCGATCCAACTAAAGTGGGAGAGACTGGCACCCGCTAGCCACCTTATGCAACTAGTGCATGTCAGTCGGTGGAACCTGTCTCACGTAAGTGTACGTGTAAGGTCGGTCCGGGCCGCTTCATCCCACAATGCCGCCGAATAAAGATTGGACTAGTAACAGTAAGCATATTGAACAAAATCAATGCCCACAACTACTTTGTGTTCTACTCGTGCAAAGAATCTACGCAATAGACCTAGCTCATGATGCCATTATTGGGGAACGTAGCAGAAATTCAAAATTTTCCTACGTGTCACCAAGATCTATCTATGGAGAAACCAGCAACGAGGGGAAGGAGAGTGCATCTACATACCCTTGTAGGTCGCTAAGCGGAAGCGTTCAAGAGAACGGGGTTGAAGGAGTCGTACTCGTCGTGATCCAAATCACCGGAGATCCTAGTGCCGAACGGACGGCACCTCCGCGTTCAACACACGTACAGCCCGGTGACGTCTCCCATGCCTTGATCCAGCAAGGAGAGAGGGAGAGGTTGGGGAAGACTCCGTCCAGCAGCAGCACGACGGCGTGGTGGTGGTGGAGAAGCGTGGCAATCCTGCAGGGCTTCGCCAAGCACCGCGGGAGAAGAGGAGTACTTGGGAGAGGGGAGGGCTGCGCCAGAACTTGGGGTGCGGCTACCCTCCCACCCCTCCACTATTTATAGGTGGGGGGAAGAGGGGGGCGGCCCCCTTAGATCCCATCTAGGGTTGGGGCGGCGGCCAAGGGGGGAGGAGTGCCTCCCAAGTCAAGTGGAGGCCCCCCCCCTTAGGGTTTCCCCCTTCCCATGCGCATGGGCCTTGGGGGGGCTGGTGCCCCTGGCCCATTAAGGCTAAGGCGCCCCCCTACAGCCCATGCTACTGTATTGGACGTGGTGGAACAATTTCCGGACCTCCGGACCCCTCCGGAATCCTCCGGAACCTTCTGGAAGCTTCCCGGTACAATACCGGAAAAACCTGAACTTTTCCCAGAATCCGAACAACAACTTTCCATATATAAATCTTTACCTCCGGACCATTTCGGAACTCCTCGTGACGTTCGGGATCTCATCCGGGACTCCGAACAACATTCGGTAACCACATACAAACTTCCTTTATAACCCTAGCGTCATTGAACCTTAAGTGTGTAGACCCTACGGGTTCGGGAACCATGCAGACATGACCGAGACGTTCTCCGGTCAATAACCAACAGCGGGATCTGGATACCCTTGTTGTCTCCCACATGTTCCACGATGATCTCATCGGATGAACCACGATGTCAAGGACTCAATCGATCCCGTATACAATTCCCTTTGTCTAGCGGTATTGTACTTGCCCGAGATTCGATCGTCGGTATACCGATACCTTGTTCAATCTCGTTACCGGCAAGTCTCTTTACTCGTTCCGTAACACATCATCCCGTGATCAACCCCTTGGTCACATTGTGCACATTATGATGATGTCCTACCGAGTGGGCCCAGAGATACCTCTCCGTTTACACGGAGTGACAAATCCCAGTCTCGATTCGTGCCAACCCAATAGACACTTTCGGAGATACCTGTAGTGCACCTTTATAGCCACCCAGTTACGTTGTGACGTTTGGTACACTCAAAGCATTCCTACGGTATCCGGGAGTTGCACAATCTCATGGTCTAAGGAAATGATACTTGACATTAGAAAAGCTTTAGCATACGAACTACAATCTTTGAGCTAGGCTTAGGATTGGGTCTTGTCCATCACATCATTCTGCTAATGATGTGATCCCGTTATCAACGACATCTAATGTCCATGGTCAGGAAACCGTAACCATCTGTTGATCAACGAGCTAGTCAACTAGAGGCTTACTAGGGACATGGTGCTGTCTATGTACCCACACATGTATCTGAGTTTCCTATCAATACAATTATAGCATGGATAATAAATAATTATCATGAACAAGGAAATATAATAATAACTAATTTATTATTGTCTCTAGGGCATATTTCCAACAAGTCTACCACAGCAGCAACCTGGAGGATTATGAGAGCAACTCTAGCAGACCCCTCATCCTGCCCCGACCCGGAAAATAACCGCCAAAATGCGGGTCGGGGTGGAAAAACATGCCCGATCAGACCCCGCATCCCGCCTCGGCCCGCAAAAAATTTTAGAGGGCGCGGAAAAATCTCGGCCCCAACCCGCGAATACGCGGGTTTCCCCTTCGCGGCTGCGGTGCCCTGCTGAAGGAAATATGCCCTAGAGGCAATAATAAAGTTATTATTTATTTCCTCATATCATGATAAATGTTTATTATTCATGCTAGAATTGTATTAACCGGAAACATGATACATGTGTGAATACATAGACAATTATAAAGTCACTAGTATGCCTCTACTTGACTAGCTCATTAATCAAAGATGGTTATGTTTCCTAACCATAGACATGTGTTGTCATTTGATTAATGGGATCACATCATTAGGAGAATGATGTGATTGACATGACCCATTCCGTTAGCCTAGCACTTGATCATTTAGTATACTGCTATTGCTTTCTTCATGACTTATACAAAGTTCCTGCAACTATGAGATTATGCAACTCCCGTTTACCGGAGGAACACTTTGTGTGCTACCAAACGTCACAACGTAACTGGGTGATTATAAAGGTGCTCTACAGGTGTCTCCGAAGGTACATGTTGCGTTGGCATAATTCGAGATTAGGTTTTTGTCACTCCGATTGTCGGAGAGGTATCTCTGGCCCTCTCAGTAATACTCATCACATAAGCCTTGCAAGCATTATAACTAATGAGTTAGTTATAAGATGATGTATTACAGAACGAGTAAAGAGACTTGCCGGTAACGAGATTGAACTAGGTATTGGATACCGACGATCAAACCTCGGGCAAGTAACATACCGATGACAAAGGGAACAACGTATGTTGTTATGCGGTTTGACCGATAAAGATCTTCGTAGAATATGTAGGAACCAATATGGGCATCCAGGTCCCGCTATTGGTTATTGACCGAGAATGGTTTTAGGTCATGTCTACATAGTTCTCGAACCCGTAGGGTCCGCACGCTTAACGTTATGATGACAGTTTTATTATGAGTTTATAAGTTTTGATGTACCGAAGTTTGTTCGGAGTCCCGGATGTGATCACGGACATGACGAGGAGTCTCGAAATGGTCAAGACATAAAGATTGATATATTGGAAGCCTATGTTTGGACATCGGAATGGTTCCGGGTGAAATCGGCATTTTACCGGAGTACCGGGAGGTTACCGGAACCCCCCCGGGGGATTAATGGGCCTACATGGGCCTCGAGGGAGAAGAGGGAAGGAGCCAGGAGGGGCCGCGCGCCACTCCCCCTCCTAGTCCGAATAGGACAAGGGAAGGGGGGCGGCGCCCCCCCCTTTCCTTCCCCTCTTCCTCCTCTTTCCCCCCTTCTCCTACTCCTACTTGGAAAGAGGGAGTCCTACTCCCGGTGGGAGTAGGACTCCCCCCTTGGCGTGCCCTCTAGGCCGGCCGCCTCCTCCCCCCTGGCTCCTTTATATACGGGGGCGGGGGGCACCCCATAGACACACAAGTTGATCTACGGATCGTTCCTTAGCCGTGTGCGGTGCCCCTTCCACCATATTCCACCTCGGTCATATCGTCGCGAAGCTTAGGCGAAGCCCTGCGCTGGTAGAACATCAACATCGTCACCACGCCGTCGTGCTGACGGAACTCATCTCCGGAGCTCGGCTGGATCGGAGGCCGGAGATCGTCATCGAGCTGAACGTGTGCTGAACTCGGAGGCCCCGTACGTTTGGAGCTTGGATCGGTCAAATCGTGAAGACGTATGACTACATCAACCGCGTTGTCATAACGCTTCCGCTTACGGTCTACGAGGGTACGTGGACATACACTCTCCCCTCTCGTTCCTATGCCATCAACATGATCTTGCGTGTGCATAGGAAATTTTTTGAAATTACTATGAAACCCAACAGTGGCATCCGAGCCTAGGTTTTATGCGTTGATGTTATATGCACGAGTAGAACACAAGTGAGTTGTGGGCGATACAAGTCATACTGCTTACCATCATGTCATACTTTGGCTCGGCGGTATTGTGAGATGAAGCGGCCCGGACCGACATTACGCGTACGCTTACGCGAGACTGGTTTCACCGTTGCGAGCACTCGTGCTTAAAGGTGACTGGCGGGTGTCTGTCTCTCTCACTTTAGCTGAATCGAGTGTGGCTACGCCCGGTCCTTGTGAAGGTTAAAACAGCACCAACTTGAGGAACTATCATTGTGGTTTTTGATGCGTAGGTAAGAACGGTTCTTGCTAAGCCCGTAGCAGCCACGTAAAATCTGCAACAACAAAGTAGAGGACGTCTAACTTGTTTTTGCAGGGCATGCTGTGATGTGATATGGCCAAGACGTGATGCTATATTTTATTGTATGAGATGATCATGTTTTGTAACCGAAGTTATCGGCAACTGGCAGGAGCCATATGGTTGTCGCTTTATTGTATGAAATGCAAACGCCCTGTAATTGCTCTACTTTATCACTAAGCGGTAGCGATAGTCGTAGAAGCAATAGATGGCGTAGACGACAACGATGCTACGATGGAGATCAAGGTGTCGCGCCGGTGACGATGGTGATCACGACGGTGCTTCAAAGATGGAGATCACAAGCACAAGATGATGATGACCATATCATATCACTTATATTGATTGCATGTGATGTTTATCCTTTATGCATCTTATCTTGCTTTGATTGATGGTAGCATTTTAAGATGATCTCTCACTAAAATTATCAAGAAGTATGCACCGTTGCCAAAGTTCGTCGTGCCCAGACACCACGTGATGATCGGGTGTGATAAGCTCTACGTCCATCTACAACGGGTGCAAGCCAGTTTTGCACACGCGGAATACTCAGGTTAAACTTGACGAGCCTAGCATATGCAGATATGGCCTCGGAACACGGAGACCGAAAGGTCGAGCGTGAATCATATAGTAGATATGATCAACATAGTGATGTTCACCATTGAAAACTAGTCCATCTCACGTGATGATCGGTTATGGTTTAGTTGATTTGGATCACGTAATCACTTAGATGACTAGAGAGATGTCTGTCTAAGTGGGAGTTCTTAAGTAATATGATTAATTGAACTTAAATTTATCATGAACTTAGTACCTGATAGTATCTTGCTTGTCTATGTTTGTTTGTAGATAGATGGCTCGTGTTGTTGTTCCGTTGAATTTTAATGCGTTCCTTGAGAAAGCAAAGTTGAAAGATGATGGTAGCAATTACACGGACTGGGTCCGTAACCTGAGGATTATCCTCATTGCTGCACAGAAAAGTTACATCCTGGAAGCACCGCTGGGTGCCAGGCCTGCTGCTGATGCAACTGACGACGTTAAGAACGTCTGGTAGAGCAAAGCTGATGACTACTCGATAGTTCAATGTGCCATGCTTTACGGCTTAGAACCGGGTCTTCAACAACGTTTTGAACGTCATGGAGCATATGAGATGTTCCAGGAGTTGAAGTTAAGCAAATGCCCAGATTGAGAGATATGAAGTCTCCAATAAGTTCTATAGCTGCAAGATGGAGGAGAATAGTTCTGTCAGTGAACATATACTCAAAATGTTTGGGTATAATAATCACTTGATTCAACTGGGAGTTAATCTTCCGGATGATAGCGTCATTGACAGAATTCTTCAATCACTGCCACCAAGCTACAAGAGCTTTGTGATGAACTATAATATGCAAGGGATGAACAAGACTATTCCCGAGCTCTTCGCAATGCTAAAAGCCGCGGAGGTAGAAATCAAAAAGGAGCATCAAGTGTTGATGGTCAACAAGACCACTAGTTTCAAGAAAAAGGGCAAAGGGAAGAAGAAGGGGAACTTCAAGAAGAACAGCAAGCAAGTTGCTGCTCAAGAGAAGAAACCCAAGTCTGGACCTAAGTCTGAAACTGAGTGCTTCTACTGCAAGCAGACTGGTCACTGGAAGCGGAACTGCCCCAAGTATTTGGCGGATAAGAAGGATGGCAAAGTAAACAAAGGTATATGTGATATACATGTTATTGATGTGTACCTAACTAGAGCTCGTAGTAGCACCTGGGTATTTGATACTGGTTCTGTTGCTAATATTTGCAACTCGAAACAGGGACTACGGAATAAGCGAGCACTGGCCAAGGGCGAGGTGACGATGCGCGTGGGAAACGGTTCCAAAGTCGATGTGATCGCTGTCGGCACGCTACCTCTACATCTACCATCGGGATTAGTTTTAGACCTAAATAATTGTTATTTGGTGCCAGCATTAAGCATGAACATTATATCTGGATCTTGTTTGATGCGAGACGGTTATTCATTTAAATCAGAGAATAATGGTTGTTCTATTTATATGAGTAATATCTTTTATGGTCATGCACCCTTGAGGAGTGGTCTATTTTTATTAAATCTCGATAGTAGTGATACACATATTCATAGTGTGGAAACCAAAAGATGCAGAGTTGATAACGATAGTACAACCTATTTGTGGCACTGCCGTTTAGGTCATATTGGTGTAAAACGCATGAAGAAACTCCATACTGATGGACTTTTGGAATCACTTGATTATGAATCACTTGGTACTTGCGAACCGTGCCTCATGGGCAAGATGACTAAAACGCCGTTCTCCGGAACTATGGAGCGAGCAACTGAATTGTTGGAAATCATACATACTGATGTTTGTGGTCCAATGAATATTGAGGCTTGCGGCGGGTATCGTTATTTTCTCACCTTCACAGATGATTTGAGCAGATATGGGTATATCTACTTGATGAAACACAAGTCTGAAACATTTGAAAAGTTCAAAGAATTTCAGAGTGAAGTGGAAAATCATCGTAACAAGAAAATAAAGTCTCTACGATCTGATCGTGGAGGTGAATATTTGAGTTACGAGTTTGGCCTACACTTGAAACAATGTGGAATAGTTTTGCAACTCACGCCACCTGGAACACCACAACGAAATGGTGTGTCCGAACGTCGTAATCGTACTTTACTTGATATGGTGCGATCTATGATGTCTCTTACCGATTTACCGCTATCGTTTTGGGGTTATGCTTTAGAGACGGCCGCATTCACGTTAAATAGGGCACCATCAAAATCCGTTGAAACGACGCCTTATGAACTGTGGTTTGGCAAGAAACCAAAGTTGTCGTTTCTTAAAGTTTGGGGCTGCGATGCTTATGTGAAGAAACTTCAACCAGATAAGCTCGAACCCAAATCGGAGAAATGTGTCTTCATAGGATACCCAAAAGAGACTGTTGGGTACACCTTCTATCACAGATCCGAAGGCAAGACATTCGTTGCTAAGAATGGATCCTTTCTAGAGAAGGAGTTTCTCTTGAAAGAAGTGAGTGGGAGGAAAGTAGAACTTGATGAGATAACTGTATCTACTCCCTTATTGGAAAGTAGTTCATCACAAGAACCGGTTCCTGTGTCAACTACACCAATTAGTGAGGAAGCTAATGATAATGATCATGAATTTCGAATCAAGTTTCTACTGAACCTCGTAGGTCTACCAGAGTAAGATCCGCACCAGAGTGGTACGGTAATCCTATTCTGGAAGTCATGTTACTTGACCATGATGAACCTACGAACTATGAGGAAGCGATGATGAGCCCAGATTCCGCAAAATGGCTAGAGGCCATGAAATCTGAGATGGGATCCATGTATGAAAACAAAGTGTGGACTTTGGTTGACTTGCCCGATGATCGGCAAGCCATTGAGAATAAATGGATTTTTAAGAAGAAGACTGACGCTGATGGTAATGTAATTGTCTATAAAGCTCGACTTGTTGCAAAAGGTTTTCGACAAGTTCAAGGGGTTGACTACAATGAGACTTTCTCACCCGTAGCGATGCTTAAGTCTGTCCGAATCATGTTAGCTATTGCTGCATTTCATGATTATGAAATTTGGCAAATGGATGTCAAGACTGCATTCTTGAATGGATTTCTAGAAGAAGAGTTGTATATGATGCAGCCAGAAGGTTTTGTTGATCCAAAAGGTGCTAACAAAGTGTGCAAGCTCCAGCGTTCCATTTATGGACTGGTGCAAGCATCTCGGAGTTGGAATAAACGCTTTGATAGTATGATCAAAGCATATGGTTTTATACAGACTTTTGGAGAAGTCTGTATTTACAAGAAAGTGAGTGGGAGCTCTGTAGCATTTCTGATTTTATATGTAGATGACATATTATTAATTGGAAATGATATAGAATTTCTGGATAGCACAAAGGGATACTTGAATAAAAGTTTTTCAATGAAGGACCTCGGTGAAGCTGCTTACATATTGGGCATCAAAATCTATAGGGATAGATCAAGACGCTTAGTAGGACTTTCACAAAGCACATACCTTGACAAAATTTTGAAAAAGTTCAAAATGGATCAGGCAAAGAAAGGTGTCTTGCCTGTGCTACAAGGTGTGAAGTTGAGTCAAACTCAATGCCCGACCACAGCAGAAGATAGAGAAAAAATGAAAAATGTTCCCTATGCTTCAGCCATAGGCTCTATCATGTATGCAATGCTGTGTACCAGACCTGACATATGCTTAGCAATAAGCTTGGCAGGAAGGTACCAAAGTAATCCAGGAGTGGATCACTAGACAGCGGTCAAGAACATCCTTAAATACCTGAAAAGGACTAAGGATATGTTTCTCGTATATGGAGGTGATAAAGAGCTAGTCGTAAATGGTTACGTCGATGCAAGCTTTGACACTGATCCGGACGATTCTAAATCGCAAACCGGATATGTGTTTTTATTAAACAGTGGAGCTGTAAGTTGGTACAGTACTAAACAAAGCGTCGTGGCGGGATCTACATGTGAAGCAAAATACATAGCTGCTTCGGAAGCAACAAATGAAGGAGTCTAGATGAAGGAGTTCATTTCCGATCTAGGTGTCATACCTAGTGCATCGGGACCAATGAAGATCTTCTGTGACAATACTGGTGCAATTGCCTTGGCAAAGGAATCCATATTTCACAAGAGGACCAAGCACATCAAGAGACGCTTCAATTCCATTCGGGACCAAGTCCAAGTGGGAGACATAGAGATTTGCAAGATACACACGGATCTGAATGTTGCAGACCCGTTGACTAAGCCTCTCTCACGAGCAAAACATGATCAGCACCAAGACTCCATGGGTGTTAGAATCATTACTATGTAATCTAGATTATTGACTCTAGTGCAAGTGGGAGACTGAAGGAAATATGCCCTAGAGGCAATAATAAAGTTATTATTTATTTCCTCATATCACGATAAATGTTTATTATTCATGCTAGAATTGTATTAACCGGAAACATGATACATGTGTGAATACATAGACAATTATAAAGTCACTAGTATGCCTCTACTTGACTAGCTCATTAATCAAAGATGGTTATGTTTCCTAACCATAGACATGTGTTGTCATTTGATTAACGGGATCACATCATTAGGAGAATGATGTGATTGACATGACCCATTCCGTTAGCCTAGCACTTGATCATTTAGTATACTGCTATTGCTTTCTTCATGACTTATACAAAGTTCCTGCAACTATGAGATTATGCAACTCCCGTTTACCGGAGGAACACTTTGTGTGCTACCAAACGTCACAACGTAACTGGGTGATTATAAAGGTGCTCTACAGGTGTCTCCGAAGGTACATGTTGGGTTGGCATAATTCGAGATTAGGTTTTTGTCACTCCGATTGTCGGAGAGGTATCTCTGGGCCCTCTCGGTAATACTCATCACATAAGCCTTGCAAGCATTATAACTAATGAGTTAGTTATAAGATGATGTATTACAAAACGAGTAAAGAGACTTGCCGGTAACGAGATTGAACTAGGTATTGGATACCGACGATCAAACCTCGGGCAAGTAACATACCGATGACAAAGGGAACAACGTATGTTGTTATGCGGTTTGACCGATAAAGATCTTCGTAGAATATGTAGGAACCAATATGGGCATCCAGGCCCCGCTATTGGTTATTGACCGAGAATGGTTTTAGGTCATGTCTACATAGTTCTCAAACCCGTAGGGTCCGCACGCTTAACGTTACGATGACAGTTTTATTATGAGTGTATAAGTTTTGATGTACCGAAGTTTGTTCGGAGTCTCGGATGTGATCACGGACATGACGAGGAGTCTCGAAATGGTCGAGACATAAAGATTGATATATTGGAAGCCTATGTTTGGACATCGGAATGGTTCCGGGTGAAATCGGCATTTTACCGGAGTACCGGGAGGTTACCGGAACCCCCCCGGGGGATTAATGGGCCTACATGGGCCTCGAGGGAGAAGAGGGAAGGAGCCAGGAGGGGCCGCGCGCCCCTCCCCCTCCTAGTCCGAATAGGACAAGGGAAGGGGGGCGGCGCCCCCCCTTTCCTTCCCCTCTTCCTCCTCTTTCCCCCCTTCTCCTACTCCTACTTGGGAAGGGAGTAGGACTCCCCCCTTGGCGCGCCCTCTAGGCCGGCCGCCTCCTTCCCCCTAGCTCCTTTATATACGGGGGCGGGGGGGCACCCCATAGACACACAAGTTGATCTACGGATCGTTCCTTAGCCATGTGCGGTGCCCCTTCCACCATATTCCACCTCGGTCATATCGTCGCGAAGCTTAGGCGAAGCCCTGCGCCGGTAGAACATCAACATCGTCACCACGCCGTCGTGCTGACGGAACTCATCTCTGGAGCTCGGTTGGATCGGAGGCCGGAGATTGTCATCGAGTTGAACGTGTGCTGAACTCGGAGGCCCCGTACGTTCGGAGCTTGGATCGGTCGGATCGTGAAGACGTACGACTACATCAACCGCGTTGTCATAATGCTTCTGCTTACGGTCTACGAGGGTACGTGGACATACACTCTCCCCTCTCGTTGCTATGCCATCAACATGATCTTGCGTGTGCGTAGGAAATTTTTTGAAATTACTACGAAACCCAACACCTGCATCACAGAGGCAGTTGGCGGGAGGGAAATTTCAGTCCGCGCGCATTTTCCCCATCCCCTCCCGCCGCCGACCGCCTTTGCTTCCGCCCCTCCGCCACCGGCAATTCCACCAAATCTGCGGGTAGAAACGTGCGGTGGAGCCGCCCACCCTCCTCCCGCGCCGTCACGCTGCACCGACACCCCCGGATCCGGCGAGAAGAGCGCCCTCGTCGCTGCCACCGCCGGGGATCGACCACCATTGAGCCCGCCCCTCGTCGCCACCCGGGATCACCCGCCGCATCCTCCACGGGTTAGTGCGTATTTTGTGATCTTTGCGAGCGACCGCTATAGTTCCTTGACGCGCCGGTGTGCTTGTAGATGGATTTGAGCCCGTGCGAGAAGTTCTTGCTCACCGATTCGGACGACTCTGATGTTGAGACCATGCTTGCCAACTTTCGGCAGCAGACATTAGTCATGGCACTTGCCGTGAAGGAGCACGAAGACGAGAACCGGAAGAGAAGGCGAGGATGGACCGTCAGGCGTCTTTGCATTCCTCGGAGATGAGAGAGGAATGAACTTGGAATTCTTCTACGACAATGTGGGTAGCCGTGTCAAACCAGGTAGAGACCCTAACCGCATTAGAGCTTTTCTTCAGACATACAAGGAGATTGAAAATGCAGACACACATTTTCAACTTCAGGAGGATCTCATTGAGCACCATTGGCAAAGGGCTGGACAGTGACTCCTTTTAGTATTCATTTGTATTTGTACTCATCACAAGTTTTGTATTGCATTATTTAAGATTTGAATAATTATTTGTAATGTGGATGATTGTTGTATTGAGTTGAATTTGAATAATTATTTAGTTTGCTTCCGTTTGTTGTCCATGGAAAGCAGCGGTGCAAGAGCAGACACCGCAAGCCGACCCGTATAAAAGCATATTCGGCGAATATACTTTTATACGGGTCTGTTTGGGGGGTCTACATCTGCGGCCGTCCTTGCCGGCCCGCAAAAGCCGTTTTCCGCAAACTGCAAACGCGTTTTGCGGGTCGGCGGGATGCGGGGTCTGCTACAGTTGCTCTGAGCTCGTGAGGAGGACACGCAAGCTGTCGTGCCTCTTGACATTTTTTTAGGGCATTCGTGCCTCTTGACAAGGTTTTTTTGAGACATGTGCCTCTTGGCAAGTGATAACCTTTTTTTAGATTAAGGCGACTTTTATTCAATAACAATCATGTCCTTTACAAATAGTAGGAAGCAGAAATGACGGAGCTACGTCCCGCCATTCCTCCTCCAATTTAGACCTAGAACAAAAGCGAGCAATCTCATTTTCGGAAACATTAGCTTCTCAATTACAATGAGAAATTGTTGCCATGCGAAAAGAACTTAACAATTCCCTGCATTCATTGGTAATCACCGCCCCGAGGCTCTGTATTCTGCCGGGTAAAGAATGGAATTCACTATTTCCATGGAATCACTCGCCACCTTTAGGTCATGAATACCCAAATTGTGTGCTAGTCTCAAACCGAGCAACATAGCTAAAGCCTCCATACTCGGTACATCAAGTGCATGTTGCTTATAACTCACTACAGCCGCTATGAAGATCCCTCCAGCATCTCTGACAATTCCTCCCAAGGCCCTTGAACCTAAATCCTCATCAAAGGATGCATCTACGTTCAGTTTAACAGATCCCATAGCTGGTCCTGTCCAACCCTTTACATTTCTTCTCTTGGCAAGTGACAACCTTGGTTATGGACTCATGGTGCAACTCGGAAGCTTCATGGCAGCCTATTGGCATGCGATACACCCCCCCACCAGCTACCGCAGGTACATTTTCAGGCCGGCTCATTTAGCCTTTTCCCGGTTTTAGGAAGGTTCTAGAAAAGTCATAGACCTTTTTTAAAAAAAATTGTGTGTTTTTTGGCTTTTTCCGCCCTTTTCATTTTCGTTTTTTTCCTTTATTTTCTGATTTTGGTTCTTTCTTTCTATTTTCAGTTTTTTAATTTTTTATGTTTATTTTTTATTCACTTTTAGTTTTCTTTGTTTTTGAACATCTTGTTCAAATTTTGTGAACCTTCTTTTAAATCATTTACATTTCTGGAAATCATGAGCATTTTGGACCGCAACTAGGAGCTCCCTAACACACACACCTCTGAAGGTCAATAGTTTAGTTTGTAGAAGTATTTGACATTTGGACCGCAACCAAAGATTCTGCTTGACCTTGAGTCACCATGCATGCTTGGATTGAAATCGAGCAAAAGTACCAACAACCGATCCAATTCATTCGCTGTTGAAGCGGGTGGCACCAGCTGAAGTTTCAGGGTCCATGCATTTCCTTCATATTAGGACTTGACAGAGCGCATTTGTCAGTCGCAAGAGTAAATAAGATCGGGAAGCAGTCCATCAAACGAGAAAGAGATGTTGCTGCCGTCTCCAAGAGCACATTTGTTGAGAAAAGTTTTTTTACCGATGCCGGAATGTACCGGTGTGCAATCCACCATCCGTCAATTTTATCAAGATCCGTGCAGTCTGGCAGGTATAAACATGTAAATTATTATACCACTAAAATACAAATGGAGCCTACTAGTGTGCAGCTTTTTGCAGGTGAGAGCGAGTGTGGGTGGCTGCATGCATTCTAAAGTGTTCTCTCTCCCCAAACAAACTAGTGTATTTTATTTCATGGTCACATTTCGAATGGCTAATAATTTATGAACCAAATTTCTATTTGTGAAGTATTTTATATATTTGAATTCCTGATGCTAAGATATGTAAAACAAGACCAAACTTGAGTATATTTCAAACGAGTTTCAGAAAAATGATATCGCTCATTCAAAAAACTATTTCACTTATTTCAATAAACTATTTCACTCATTTCAATAAACAGATTTTACTCACTCCAAACAAATTATTTCTCTAATTTCATAATACATACTTCACTCTGGAAAACACATTAGATTCAACGATAGATAATTGATTTCACTAATCAAAAATATATAGATTTTATAACAATATTTCACTTGTTTCAAGAAACTAATTTCACAAAACATATTACACTCACTCGGTTAAAAAACCATTTCACTCGTTTCAAAAATAGATTTCACACATTTTAGAAAACACATTACTCTCATTTGCAATACTAATCTCACTGCGAATTTACAAAATATATTGAAATGTATTTCGCTCATAAAAAATATCAGTTTCAAACACTGAAGATTTAGTTTCATGGCAAAAATTGGTTTTATTTCACTTTTATTGAAATAGCTTATTTCACTCATTTCAGAAAACACACTGCACTCATTTACAAAATATAGATTTCACCATTTCACTAGTTTCAGAAAACACATTACACTCATTTTCAGAAAACGTATTGCACTCATTTTACTAGTTTCCAAAATAAGTCTTTCAGAAAACGTATTACACTCATTTCACTCATTTCGGAAAACACATTACAATCGCTAAATTAAAATACTATATTTCGCTTGTTTAAAAAACTGATTACACTCCTTACAAAAGATAGATTTCACTAGTTTCAGAAAAACACATCACAGCTACTCCATTGAAGAAACAGTTTCGCAAGCTGGAATATGAATCTCACAAAGAAAACTATATACAGAAAAGTTGTTTCAATCATTTCAATAACTGATTTCAATCATTTTGAAAATTGTAATTTGAAATGAGTGAAATTAATATTTTGATATGATTGAAATAGTAAAAGTTAAAGTAGTTTAAATATACTCAAGATTGGTCTAATTCTAAAGATCTTATGGTCAAGAATTTGAATATATGGAAATTTTAAATAATAGAATAGTGCTGTAAAAATATTGGCCATCTAAAAATATAAACAAAAATAAAATGCATGGGTTTGTTTGAGAGAGAGGAGATGCTACATGCATGCGTACCTCTCACTGCAAAAAGTACTGACATGGGCCCTATTAATCTGGCATTGATTTGACTATGTACAAAAGATTAACTGCCACAATACATAGTTATACATATGAATGGGTCCCACTTAAACACAGATCACAAAGTATGTGAACGGTAGATGGTTCGCCGGTAGCTCCATGCACCGGTAAAAAGAGCTTTGCGGCATTTGGTGGAGTGAATTGCAAAAAACCACCACATTTGAAGTTGAAGCGCTGATTTGCCACAACATTTCTAGCGTGTCCCAAAAATCCACCACTTTTGTTGTTAATTTTCTCAAAATCAAATTACCATTGTGCGGTAGCTAACCCGATTTCTGACATGGTTGGCCCACCGGTCAGGTGCCACGTCGGTCAAAGCAGACGGCGAGTGGGTTGACAGCCGTTACGGCTCGCGCTAGGTCAAAGCGCTCTCCCACCTGTCTGCTTGCCCCCATTCCTCTTTCCCTCGTCTCTCTCTCTCTCTCTCTCTCTCTCTCTCTCTCTCTCTCTCTCTCGTGCGATGGCGGCAACAGTGAGTCAGTCGGCAGCGGAGGGACTGGAGGCGAGGGTGATGGGTTCTTAGAGGTAGACAACTAGCTCGGCGGCCGTAGTTTGCCAACGCAACCAGCTAATGTCTACTACGCAATTTTATTCTTGTAGACTCGTGTTGGGCCTCCAAGCGTAGAGTTTTGTAGGACAGTAGCAATTTTCCCTCAAGTGGATGACCTAAGGTTTATCAATCCGTGGGAGGCGTAGGATGAATATGGTCTCTCTCAAACAACCCTGCAACCAAATAACAAAAAGTCTTTTGTGTCCCCAACACACCCAACACAATGGAAAATTGTATAGGTGCACTAGTTCGGCGAAGAGATGGTGATAAAAGTGTAATATGGATGGTAGAAATATATTTTTATAATCCGAATAAATAAAAACAACAAGGTAGCAAGTGATAAATCAGAGCACAAATGGTATTGCAATGCTTCAAAATAAGGCCTAGGGTCCGTACTTTCGCTAGTGCAATCTCTCAACAATGCTAACCTAATTAGATCCCATAACCATCCCTCAACATGCGGCGAAGAATCACTCCAAACTTCTTATCTAGCGGAGAACATAAGAAGAAATTGTTTGTAGCTATTCTTTCCGATCAATCTATCCAAGAGTTTGTACTAGAATAACACCTAGTTATTCTTTCCAATCGATCTATCAAGAGTTCGTACTAAAATAACACCAAGTTATTCTTTCCAATCGATCTATTAAGAGTTCGTACTAGAATAACACCAAAGCAAATTCAGATTCATAATACTCAATCTAACACAAAGAGTCTCAAAGAGTGCCCCAAGATTTCTATCGGAGAAACAAAGACGAGAACGTGAACCCTTATGCATAGATTACCCCAATGTCACCTCAGGAATCCGCAAGCTGATTGCCATATCTCAAGTGAATCAATCACTACTGGAATCAGGAATTTACCATTAGCCTGTTCTTTG
Source organism: Triticum aestivum (assembly GCF_018294505.1). Lineage (NCBI taxonomy): Eukaryota > Viridiplantae > Streptophyta > Magnoliopsida > Poales > Poaceae > Triticum > Triticum aestivum. The sequence goes on along the minus strand of NC_057803.1, from coordinate 714,751,402 downwards.
TTGTCTGCTAGCCGACGGTAAAGAGGGTCTTTGTCGTCTGCTTTCAAAAAGCAAACTGCAATATATTTGCCATCTGCCATTTCTTTGTCATCTGCTAGCGGACGGCAAAGGTCCAGAAGGCAGACGGGAAAGAGCCCAGCTGGGCCCCACTGGACTCTCCGGCTGGTTAGTTCAGATGGACGGGCTAGATGTCATCCGCCAGCTCTTTCTCGTCTGCCTCCTGGACCTTTCCCATCTGCCAGCAGACAGCAAAGAAAATGACCTAGCTAGCGGCCGTCCCCCCCCCCCAGGCCCACTCCACTAGCTAGGCTCTTTGCCTTCTACTAGCTAGGCTCTTTGCCGTCTGCTAGCAGACGGCAAAGAGTGAACTAACTAAAACGGTCAGCCCCGCCCCACCACCTCTCTCTTTCCCCTCACCTCAACCGCGTGCCCGCCCCGTAGCCCGAGCCGCCGCCGGCCCGCGCCACCCCCAGAGCCCTAGGCACCACCGGCCAACCCCGCCCCCCTGAGCCTCCCCCCCCCCCCCCGACCCAGCAGTCCCAGGCCGCGGTGGCCGCCCTACCCCGCCCCATCGTCGGAGCCGCGTCGCGCCGCCCCGCCCCGCCGCCGGAGCCGCGCCGCACCTCGGCGTGGCCTTCCTCCACCCCCCCCCCCCCACGGGCCGACTTCGCCGGAGCTAGCTAGGTGAGTTCTTGTGCTCTCTTTTTCTGTTTTTTAGACTTAGTTTATTTTAGTTTACTTTAGTTTAGGTTTAGGTTTAGGTTTAGTTTAGTTTTTTCTTTTTTTAAGAATAAACAAGAAAGATGAAAAAAAAGTAAAAAAGAAGAAGAAGAAGAAAAGAAGTAGAAAAAGTAGAAAAAGAAAGAAAAGAAGGAAAAGAAGGTCGAGGGTCGAGGGGTCGATGGTCGCCGAGGGGTCGAGGGTCGCCGAGGGGTCGAGGGGTTGAGGGTCGAGGTGTCATGGGGTCAAGAGTTGAGGGGTCGAAGGGTCGATGGTCGAGGATCTCCGAGGGGTCGAGGGTCGCCGAGGGGTCGAGGGTCGAGGGGTTGAGGGTCGAGGTGTCAGGGGGTCGAGGGTCGAGGGGTCGAAGGGTCGATTGTCGAGGATCTCCGAGGGGTCGAGGATCGCCGAGGGGTCGAGGGTCGAGGGGTTGAGGGTCGAGGTGTCAAGGGGTCGAGGGTCGAGGGGTCGAAGGGTCGATGGTCGAGCATCTCCGAGGGGTCGAGGGTTGCCGAGGGGTCGAGGGGTCGCCGAGGGGTCAAGGGTCGAGGAACGAGTAGTGCGGATCATTTTTTTACAACTTGGCGGTAGCATCCTGTTGTAAATATTCAGTTAGGTTGATGGCAAAATTCTTTTGGAAAGATTACTGTGATACAAAAGTTATGGTACGATGCACTATGAAAGTACTAGTATCATTTAGGGAGGGGCGTTTTGGCTTCCGGGCTCCCGCGTGAATAGTAACATGAAAAAAATAGTAAATGTTTTCAAAAGATTCTGAATTTTTTGTGGATGTTCATATTAGTGCCGCAAGTATACTTGACAATTTTCGTCAGTGTAAAAACAAATTTGGAGTAACTTTTGGTGTTCAATTTGTTTTTTGTTTTTTTGTACAGCCCAAACTGCTTAACCTTTTCGCCTCAAAATTTTCAGGTGACATTTGGATGTGACTAAGAATACGTAAAGAAATTGTCTTGATTTTTTTTTGACATTTTAAAAATTATTTTTAGGCCCGGGAGCACGTGCTCCCGGAAGCCGAATTGAATTTCCGTATCATACAATACTATCATACGCATGACACTAGTATATGATACTTTTCATTATGACCAGCCCCCTATGCATTTTAGAGGTTGTAGATACGACGACTCTTAAAGATACGGTGATGAAATCGGAGGAGAAAGGCGAATATGTCGACACGCAGGAAGGGAGGGGCTCGCAGTGGGAAAGGAAGAGATTCGAGTGAGCAGGGCAGGTCAAGAGGTTGGACGTCGTCGTCGTGAGCTGCGCCGGTCATAACCCGCAGTCGCACGCCGGTCATCGCCCGCAGCCGTGCATGCCTGTAAAAAACGCCGGTCCAAACGCGCCGCCTCGCGCTTTGGCAAAGGCCCGAGCGAATTGAGCGACCCGCGCAGAGGCACGCGTCACGTTCGTCGCGCGCCAGGGCTAGCTAGCAACTTCAATGGCCGTGACCTCTCTGCCCTGGCCGCACCTACCTCTCATATATGCTGCATATAAATGTACCAACCGTGTACCCAGTGCAATTCGTAGCACCCTAGCTAGTCCGGCGCGATCGAAGGAGAAGCAGCGTTGCGACCCAGCAGCTCACGCTGAAGACGCCCATGTACCAAGCGCGTCGTGCACGCGGAGGCGGCAACTTGCTCGTCTCTCGCCTCACTTTTCCCGTCGCCTGGCGAGCTAGGTTGGGTGGCCCCGAACTTGATACTTTTAAGTAAAAAAAAATTCTTTGAGACGGTTATATTTGGTCATGGTTATTCCACATGCTTTGCGCAATTTGTAAGTCTTCGTGCTTTAATTCTATATATGTTAGATTTGATTAGCCTTGTTCAGTTTGATTTCAATTGAGCAATAGCTCTTCTTCTTAACTAATGGATGAGGCTAATCTTTTGCCTCTGTTTCGGGAAACAAAATTGCCGGGAAGAGAACACTCGTGCCACTATGCTGTGGAATGCCCCGGTCTCTTTTAGGCCAAGACTTTGGTTATTCGAGTTTGCCTTACAATATACTCGATCAAGCATGGCATTACGCTTTCATGTACTAAAACGGTAAAACACTACTCCTGAACCACCACCGCAACAAAGCTTGATTAAAACAGACCAAACTATGCAGAAGGATAGACTCGTGGACAATAACCTTGCTGCTGCGAAGATATGAAGAAAATTGCAGTGTGTGTGGCTCACCTTGCTGTTGTAGCCTATAGGTTGGCATTGCTCAGGCATGGAGGGGGCATCGTTGTTCTCCGGTCACAAGCACCGATGGGAGATGCGGTGTTGTTTGAGATTGAAGGAAGTACATGGAACAAACAGGTACAAAACTAAAGCAAGACAGTTCACTTAATTAACACCCTACATTGCTTAAGTTGCCCAGAGTCGAAAACCACTCAAGATCTAGGAAGTCTGAATAGGATCACTGCCATAATCGGGTTTAGTGCTTATGACATGGAAAAGTGGAGGTGAAGAATTCAAAACTTAGTTCGAATCACCGGTATCACTGCCATAATCGGGTTTAGTGCCTGCGACATGGAAAAGTGGAGGTGAAGAATTCAAAACTCCACCTAGGTTTGGAACGGCAATGGACTTGGAGAAACAAGTCTAGCGGGTGTGGCGAAGCCTGATCATGGCATCTTCTCTCGTTATTTTCCCTGAACAATTGAACAAAGGAGGACCATCGCAGCAACCTCGAATTAAAGGTATGGAAAATACATAATTTAATACCTTTACAGCACAATTAGAAAAATATTTTGTTAATATATAGGTAGTATGCTAACATATTGAACTGGAGAATTATTTTAAAGGGAAACCCTCCTCTAATAATCCTCTTGTGTTAGAATTGCAAGCAAAAGATTCAACCCTTTGCATACATGAAAGCCAAACTAGTGGCAGCATGAGTTACTAAAGCCACAGATTCAAGGAAACTAAAATAATAACAATATGTTGAGAGTACTAATCTATCATTAATTTGCAACATTGTAATGGTACCTAGAATTTAAATGTAACAAGGCGGGGTAATTTTCTTTTTCTTTTGTCTTTACTACTATTAATGATAACTACCGAGATAGAACGCAAAGTTTCCAAGATGGGTTCTCAGGTGTGGGAAGAAAACTCACCAATTATTTAGATCTTGCAACCTAATGACATAATACAATGAAATAAAATATTAATCTTTTGAGTTAAAAGAAAATCATAATTCAGATGTCCAGGAAACTAATAGGCAAATGTCCAACAATAATTTGGCAAAACCAAAGTCCACCTTGAAATTCCTTGGTGTCTACATAATAACGGGGCAAATGCACATCAAGGAAAGTAAAGGTTGGTCATTAAAGGAAATGAAATGCTTGAACAATGGAAATTATCTAAAGCTTCAGTATCTCAGTATGCAAAAATTCTAGAGATAATTAGTCACTACAAATTATCAGATACGTGATTGTTCACATATCCAAATAACATAAAGTCATATATTAGACTACCAGATTAATATGATATGGCTTCTTTAGAAGAAACAATGGGTGCAATGTTGTACTTGTTGCTGATGCAAAGCTATGCAAATCAAAATGGAGAACCAATTGGATGAAAACATGGATTTCTAAATTAACTCATCAGAAAATAAAACATGTCCGACGCAAAAAATAAAATATTAAAAGAAATAACCTATATGTAATAGAAATTACCTTCATGTAGCAACATCTTGAGTTCCTTTCACTACCTTTCTCAATGTGTAAGGAGTTTGTGCTTATATAACTCCAAACTGAAACAAAACAAAGAAATTAACGTTTGAGTTTTCTAAAATGTAGGACAGTGAACCAACCTCGTAATTGAAGACTAGATACCTGACTCTCTGTTTGATCTTACAACCCACCAATTGAAGCCGACTTTATTCTCTACCATATGGATCTCACATGCTTACATATGAATTACCGAACTTCCCAAAAGTCGCTTATTACACAAATACAGCCTAATTATGTGATCAATTAGAAAGGAAAACCATCTAAAGATCACCACTAATAGGAAAAAGGCTAGATAGCTTGAGAACATTACTCTTCCTACAACTAACATGACCAAATTACAATAAGAAACCTTTAAAGAGATGACATATGCAACTATGGTTAGCATGTCTTCCAACAAACTACATAATGCCTTTTGACAGTTCCCTTCATGATCACCATGTTTGTAACCGTAATAGTTATTAGATATTATAAAAGGTTGTTAAATTTGTGTAAGGAAAATAAAGTGTTAAAGTTGTACTTGAGATGTAAAACGTAGTGCAGGTGTGAACTAACATATACACACCCTACGTCCCCAAATAGATTGAGTATAAGTTCAGTTAAAAAATCAACTATTTCTAACTTTACAAGAAATATAAACAACTACAATATTTTAATAAATACTACATTATGACAATATATGTAATGGTGGATTTGACACGCTTTATCCATATCTACGGTGAAAACAAAATAGCAACCACAACAATATGTAGAGGTCAGTAACAATAGTAAAAGTCACATATCATGCACAAAACACAAGCACTAGTACTTGCATTCGTAATGCTATGTCGTAGGATCAACAAACAGAGGTAGTGCAGGGATTCTATAGTTACGGATATTTTCCTCCTGGCTGCCCTGCTAATCCCTTCACTAACTTTCCACTAATCTCTCCTAAATTTCCCCGTGGACATCTTCCTCCGACCAGATGTTGTCACCTCCTTATGTAAGTTTAATTCTGCAAGATCGGTCCATAGATGTAGCACAACTCAGGTGAGTGCATGCGATAGGATCAGAGATGATTGAATCCTATATCGGTACAACACCATGACGACGACGTGGACCTGTCGTGGCCGAGGAGACCAGGAGTGTTGAGGGGTGCTAGATCTGGCCAGGAATTAGCTAGGTATGGTGGTGAGCGGGCAAAATAACCATGGGAAGCTGGACCAACGACGGCTCAAATGGGTCGCGCCTTAGGCATCTCCAACGCTGACCTTTTCTAACCAACTAACTCAGAGATGGTCTTACAAACGTAGCCCATGAAGGATAGATACCGTCAATCAGATATTAACCCATATTGTATTCATGCCCATTGACAGTGTACGTAGTTGTAAGGAGGAGTTTTTGCTTCAGTCAGCCAAACAAACAATGGAGACCGCTGCAACACATTTATGTCATTGTGAGACCAGGACATGCCAAATAAAGCGTGTCAAATCCAAAGATCTTGAGATGCAACTGCTTCAAGAATAATGGTGAGCTTCTTAACATGATCTTAATATTGTCCTTGTAGAACTTATGGCTAGTTCTTCCATCTCCAATGCATGCAGTTAAGAGATCCGGGCAAACCTAGCCACCCACTTACTACGGACATTGCCAAGAGCCTCTCGGTGTCCGCGACAGTTGGTTATCTCAAGTACTGAGGTCCCAACACCGAGACCAGGAAGTAGCAAATCCGACCATGGCGTCTCCGCATGTGCTTTCGGACATCCGGAGGTATTCGTCCCACGAATCTGCAGTCATGCCATATGCAGGCATCCACGATGCAGTTATGCACTTCTGATAACCAGAGAATCCAATACTTCCAACGTCATCCTTGTTCAAGATGAAGTAGTTATGAAAGGACCGAACGTCATGGTAGAGGTGATCAAAGACATTTTTTCGCATTCGAAAGCGCCAGCGAAGATTGTCAGGGAATAGGGCATCGGGGCAAACTAGTCATCCATCATCATCAAATGGCCCCGTGCCCTATTCCGATTGAGCACTAGATGACCCTTGATCGATCCCTTAAAATGAGAACATGCTCTTTCGCTTGCTCCGCGTCTACAAGGACCGCCGCATAGTTATCGTTTCATCCGTGTAATCCTCCTTGTGGGACGACACAATGTAGTGCTCGTATAGGCACTCCATATCCGAATTCATTGTTTCATAGGAGGGACAAGTAATTTAGCAAGGGCATTTCACCAAACACTTGCCGGACTTGGTGGCTACTGTAGAGAGAATGGTACATGCGCGGTGATGGATGAATGAGATGTAGTGCTGGGCCACGCGAAGACACGTGCCATGCATGCCTTGGTGATCAGGTTGTAGTGCTGGGCCACGCGAAGAGTTTGGCCGAACGTTGTGCACTTGTGCTCGTGCCGAACGTATGCGTGCGTATAGCTAGCGGGAATCGTATCAAGCAGGTGTGGTTTGCCCGTGCGTGTGTGCATGCATGTTTCCCTCCTTGAAGGCTTTGTAACCTGCCCTGGTTGATTGATGGAAAAATGGACAAGATCTGTCCAAGAGGCGTCAGCCGATCCAGCACCAAAATACTTGCGTATGTGTCCATCAAGGTCGGACGTTGTGACGTACATGCACACACGCCGGTCATCGCCCTCCGTCGTGCATGCTCATGTAGTGGTTCAAAAGCGAGAGGCACAGAGGCCCGCCACCTTGCTTAGAGGCGAGGCTTATCTTCCTCTGTCTATAAATTAAACGAAAATACACCAGCTTCGTACTAGTGCACTCCTCAGTCCCTACCATCCTTGTCGACCCGGCGCCGGAGAGTAAGATGACGATGATGGCCTACGGAGGATGGGGAAGCAGCAGCACGGCGCCGCCGCCGCTCACGCTGAAGCTCCAGGTGAACACCCGCACCAACCGCGTGGTCTGCGCCGAGGCCGAGAAGGACATGGCGGACTTGCTCTTCTCCTTCGGCAACATCCCCCTCGGCGCAGCCGGCAGGCTGCTTGGCAGGGGCTCCATGGGGAGCTTCGGCAACTTGTCCCAGAGCCTCGGGGGGCTCCACGCCTCCTACATCATCGACCAAGACGCCAGGGACGCCCTGCTCGCGCCCACGGGCCGCGGCCTTCTCATGCTTGCCGGCGACGGGTCGTCGTCGTCGTCGTCTGGCGGGTTCGTGCGGGGGGCCGTGACCTACACGGTCATGGACGACCTCACGGTCACCCCCATGTCCGTCATCTCTTTGGCCACCATCCTCAAAAACAACAAAATCAAGGACATCGGCCATCTCGAGGAAAGGCCTGTCCTGGTGGGACCCACTGAGGTAACGAGGATGAAACTACTATGGCTACTATCATGTCAAAAAAAAAAACTATGGCTACTGCTGCTGCTGCTGTTGTTGTTAGTACAAATCCAATTTTGACCGAGCTGAGTTACTGGATATTATATGATGTTTTCTAGGCTCTGGAGTTACTGAAGGCGTCACTGCAGTCCAACACCGTACTCACCGACGTCTTCCTTAGGAGGGCCTGAAGCGCAACCTTGAGAGTGAAGAATCCATCCTTGCGATCGCCACCAGAATTCCTTGCCGTGTCGTTGAGGTGTGTGCATGCGCGCGTGCGCGCGTAGCCTTTGGTCATATGGCGTGTGTTTGTGTTAGCTACATGTGCCCGTGAAATCTGTGTTTGCTACTTGAATGAATAAAGTCAAGGAATTATCATAAAGGTGTCTATTTCATTAGTTGCATGGATTTTCTTTAATTTTAAAGTCGCATTTGTAATATCTTGGAACGGTGCTCAAGACTATCCTCCTCTCCTGGCCACTTCATATGTTAATGAAAATCAAATGATTTCAGAACATGAAGCAATGTGATTAAATCACCACTATTTCGCAGTTTTTGGTGGTCAAAATTTACAAATATATTAGACGGCTGAGAACTAGCGACTTCCACGTTATCGGCCTGCTCCGCAAAAATGATGCTATATATATCCATGCTCTTGCCAATGTGTTGTCGATCCGACGGACCTACCCCCACGTTGCTTCATTTCCCCTCCCAAAAACTTATAATACTATAAACAAGTTAGCCGCAAACCAACATGTAGTTTGATGGTTAGGAGAACAATAGTATCCCAGCGTATAAGGTACAAGTTCTAGACTTGACATTGATGCACGCATTTTCTTGAATATATTTTAGGTCCTCCAATTATGCGGTTGGAGATGTTCCCGTCGACTAAAGAGGTGTCTGTCGCGACTTCGTCAATCTGAAGATGATGTGTCGGCTCAATCTCTCAGAGGTACTCATATGGGTAGGGTGTGTATGCGTGTGTTCATAGGGGTGAGAGTATAAATTTCTACATCTGTACTAAAAATTATCAGAGGACTTTTGTTGACGGTCGGAAGTGCTATAGAAACACATTCACATGCGGCTAGTGTAGGCGTAGGTGCCCTTATTGATCAACAAATGTGTTGTGTCCTCTGTTGAAAAAGATGCCACGGCTAGGCGGCGACCAAATCCCTCACCTAGGCGAAGATCTTCCAAATTCATGAGCTTACACATTTGTGTAAAAAATAAGTAATATTTTTGAGTTCACGGACATTTTTAAGTTTGTGAACTTTTTTTAAATTCGAAAACGTTTTTCAAATTCGTAAACATGTTTCGAATGTGCCTACATTTTTTTTCATTTTGTGGGCATTTTTAAATTAATTAATACCGACCGAAAGAAAATATCCTTATCTTGTTCCCACTTACACATCTCAGTCCTACTTTTCTTTTTAGAATCAGTCCCATTTTTTTTAACAGAACACAGTTTCAGCACATATTGTTTATTTCTCTAGAACAGGACCGACCGAGCAGTGGAACGGTGGATGCGAACGGGGCCAACTAATGGGCTAGACGTGAGCGACGCCCAGTCGCGTTTTGTTTTGTTCTTTGTGCCATAGCAGGCCCGGCCAGTGAGTTTTAAAAACGAAGTCCAATCTATCATAATGTGGGCTGCTATCTGCCGCGATACAGATGGTTCATATCTGAGTTCTTCTGTTTTGCTCATACATGGACTCATCAACCCTCCTACGCTTGAAGCTTTGGCATGTAGGGAAGCTCTTTCCCTGGCACAAGACCTTGCGATGCAACATATTCAGGTGGCTTTCAATTGCAAGCGGGTTGTCAATCACATTCATCAGCAGGCTGGAGGGAATTATGGTTTACCTTTTGCAATTTTGGGGTTTGAACCTCGAGCTTCAAATTCCGAAGCTGATAACATAGCTAGATATGGTGTTCTTCTTCCTCATGGAAGGCATCTGTGGTTGGGATCACCTTATGACCCAACAATTATCCATGTAAACATTATTCTTGATCAATAAAGACTAGCTATGTTTTGCTATAAAAAAAAGCAGGCCACGCGTTGCTGAAGACTGAAGCGGAGTTCTTCGAGACAAAAAAAGGGACCCTCCAGCCTATTCCATTTGATACATCCGAAGCAGTTGCTGCAACTTACCGAATGCTATCGGAACCTCTGAACCATACCCACTCTGTAAGTTTCTTGAAGTGTCAAAAACGTCTTTTATTTTGCATATAGTGGTTGTGTGCATCAATTGATTTTAGAGGCTAGGAATTGATCCCCTTTTCAGAAAACAAACAAATGGTACTTAGGATAGTCACAACGAGTACAAGCACCCAGATCCAGATCTGGGCGTTGTCACTACCAACAGCAAAGAGTGAGCCTGAGCTACCCATCTCTACACGCTGCCCAGACGACCAAGAGGCGTAGCTACAACCGCCGTCATGATGCCCGACAGAGAGCCAACCATGCAGTCCACCATCCGCGGTTGTCGGCCCATGATGCGGCTTGAAACTGCGTCGGTATTTCCCTAAAGAGGAAGGGATGATGCAGTACAATTACGGTAGGTATTTCCCTTAGTTATGAAACCAAGGTATCAATCCAGTAGGAGGTCAGACCAAGCTATGTAAACGGTACCTGCACACAAAGAACAAATACTTGCAACTCAACGCGTAAGAGGGGTTGCATATCCCTCCTCGAACAAACGATAGATTGGTTTGTATGATTTTGGATAAATAGATCTCGCAATAACACAAAATAAAATAAAAAAAGAAAAAGTGCAGGAAGGTATTTTTTGGTTTTTGGAATAATAGATCTGAAAATAAAAGCGAACAAAAATAGATAGAAAAGCAATATGATAAAAGATAGTCCTATGGGTCGTAGATTTCACTAGTGGCTTCTCTCGAAAAAATAGCATACGATGGGTAAACAAATTATTGGTGCGCAATTGATAGAAGATCAAATAATTATGACGATATCCAGGCAATGATCATTATATAGGCATCATGTCCAAGATTAGTAGACTGAAACAATTCTGCATCTACTACTATGACTTCACACATCGACCGTTATCCAACATGCATATAGTGTATTAAGTTCATGAGAAATGGAGTAATGCAATAAGAACGGTGACATGATGTAGACAAGATCTATTCATGTAGGAATAGACCCCATCTTGTTATCCTTAATAACAACGATACATACGTGTCTTGCTGCCCCTTTTGTCACTGGGAAAGGACACCGTAAGATCGAACCCATCACAAAGCACCTTTTGCCATGGCAAGAAAAATCGATCTAGTTGGCCTAACTAAACCAAATATTCGAAGAAGAAATACGAGCTATAAGTAATCATGCATATAAGAGATCAAAAAAACTCAACTAACTTTCGTGGATATAAATATGATCATAAATTCAAACTTCATCGGATCCCAATAAACACACCGCAAAAGATCATTACATCAAATAGATAGCATGAAACAATCAAAATTATAAATATGTTGGAGACGTATTAGCCCGGCATCCATGTCCCAAGATATCGCTAACCGTCCATATCACAGTGCACTTACCCCGATAGGAAGAGCAGAAGGCACCCCTTGCACTCCTGGCCCAACATCAGCCACCGGGTTCAAGTCAATGCCTCCACCATACGAGGCGCTCACGCCTGGGTCCCCAGCTAGTCTCATTGGACGCAAAGGTGAGGGCAGGGGGGAGGGGAGGGCACAACCCAATGGGTGTCGATGCCGTCGTCGAGCAAGCCCCAGCCCAGGCCATCTGATCTTGGCCTATGTGAGCTCGAAAGCTGCCACATCTGTGGTCATCAGTACCGATCCACCAACAGTACACAAACACTAAGGGAGCCAGACTCGGACCAACGCTACTAACGAGCAGCAGGCCAGGATATACAAATGTATATAAAAAATGTTTTGAATGTATATGAAAAATGTACAAATATGTATGATTTTTTTATCAAATCTTTTTAAAATGTTCCTTATCAAATCTTTTATGTAGACTTCAAAACATATATTTGAAAAAAATGTTAATCCTATACTTCCAAAATGTTAATAGAGTATAAAAATGTTTCCTATTTATACAAAAAAAATGTACAATCCGTATGAAATAAAGTAGACATCAAAACACATATCTGAAAAAAATGTTTAAAATGTATTTGAAAAATGATAAACATGTATAAGAAAAATGTTTCTTAAGTGTACCAAAATTGTACAATCTATTTAAACAAAAAAAGACATCCAAAGGTATATCTGATAAAAAAAATTGTCTTCCAAAATTTTTAAATAAGATTAAAAGAATATTTCTACTGTATACAAAAATGTACAATTTATATGAAAAAAGTAGACCCCAAAACATATATATTTAAAAAATATTAAGCATATATATATTAAAATTGAAAGTGTACAATGTGTAAGAAAAGGTACAAAACCAAGGAAACCCAGAAAGAAACAAAGAAAACTGACAGAAAAAAGAGAAACCGATCCAAAACAGTGCACATAATGAAAAAAATGCCGAAGAAAACCATAAAAATAAACAAATAAACCGAATTGAAACGGCAGAAAATAAAATTCAAAGAAACCAATGCAAAACAGTGACACAATGAGAAACCTATAAAAATGAATAAAGAAACCTTAAGAGAACCATAGGAAGAGAACCATAGGGAAAAAAAAGAGATGAAAGAACCCAAAAAGGGAAGCAAAACAATGAAAGTGAAAGAATGGTGCTACATTATGGGACGAGACAGTACCGTAGCGTCCCGAAATTCCCTGAGGCGAGAGAATCTTATATCTCGCTATAAGCTAGCCCTAAAAAAGACTAGATATTGATGTTGCGGTCCGCATAGATTTTTTTTTTCAATTTTTACCTTTGTTTTGTTTCTTCTTGATTCATTTTTCCATTTACTATGATATTATTTTAAATTTTATTTTTTCCTTTTTGTTTCTTGTTTTTCTTTTATCGGTTCTCTTTTGTTCATCTTCCATTTAACAAAGTGCCATAGTATATTTTTCAAAAGTATTTGTCATATACTTAATGTATTTCATAAAATTTTATATTGTAGTTAAAAATATACATCTTATATTTCAATTATTCATTGTAACCCTGCAAAAAAATGTTCATTGTGTTTTAAAATAAGTGTGTCTTGTTTTTTAATAGTTGTTCATCTTGTATTAAAATATGTTCATATTGTATTTCAAAAATATTGACCTTGTATTAGAAATATGCATCACATATTAGAAATTACTCAGTGTGTACTAAAAAAATGTCATCATGTATTAAAAGTTACTCATCGTATACCAAAAAATATTACTGTTTTATATAGAAAAATGTACGCCATGTATTAAAAAACCATTCTCCGTGTATGTGTATTACAAAAATATTCATCGTGTAATATAAACAATTATCATGTATTACTGTGTTGTTTGTTGTGTGTTTATAAAATGTTCATGCATTTTCAAAGGCAACATTGGAGTAAAACCGCAAACAGATGGTTCAATGATCATCTCTAGAGAAGAAGGGAGTGAGACAAACGGCAATATATTAATGCAACACAACATACGGGTGAGGGCCTTTTATAGAATGAGGATGGCTGAAGAAAAGGGTGGGAGATAAGAACATGAAAGAAAGGGTGGGGAAAATGTGGCGGGAGAGGCAAAGTGGGAAAATGTGGTGAGAGAGAATGGATGAGGAAAAAGTGACGGGAGAGAAATGGTGGAAAAGAGAGAAAATAAAATAAAAGAAAGAAAAGAAGAAGAACAAATAATGAAAGAATACATAATGAAACAAAAATATTTGCCAACTGCTATTTGTTTGGCACTCGAAAACACCTGCCAAGGGGCTGTTAAAAAAAGAAAGCTCTTCCTTGAATTTACTTTATTTTTATTCCTTTTTCTTATACTACCGGGGGGAATGAAAATATAAAACATCCGCCGAGTACCGCCTAAGAGCATCTACAAAAGCCTTTTGATTTGCACTCAGTTGCTATTTTATCAATCTTGGCAAAAAAAAACCTCCTCCAACAGCCTTTGTATAAGTGGTCCCCATCAAAATTTTACAAATCTTGCTAAAACTAGCCTCCCACTTTGCATATTTGCAAATCCATCTGCCACTTGCTAAATTTTTAGCAAGCCTTTTGTAAAAGTGGTCTCCTTCATATTTTTGTCTCAATGACTAGTGGGCGAGGGTGTGATGTGTATGTGTCTGTGTGCTGCGTGTGTGCGTGTATATGTGTACACGAGTTGTGCTAGTATACGTATACATATATGTATGCTAGTGTGTGTTCTGCTACTCATTTAGTTTTGTCGGGTCGGTATGTACATGACTTGTACTATGATCCTTATGATATAAATGAGACACTTATATCATGCAAAAAAGAAAATTAAACCCCGATGTCATTGTGTGTTTTGTGCAAGTACAGCAATCCAATATACAAAGGCTATCAGAGCAAAAATACATGTTGGCTTTGTAAATCCTTTCTCTCCTTTTTCCTATCACTGATTTTTAGCAATTTAATATACAAAGGTTGTTGGAGATGCTCTAACAGGAACTCCGAAAAGATATGGTAGACTGGTTCCATTCATCTAGTGCATATAGTCATGGAAGCTACCAAGAAATGCTTGTAAGTTGTAACTCAAAATGATAAGCAACTAAATGCGACCATCTCAAAACGGGTGCAGCGTTTAGGTATAGGTCTCTAATTCTGACCACGTTCTTAGTTGTCACACCAAACCTGCAGCTAAATTGTCACGTTCTGAATGATGGGAATTAGCAGCGTGTTTAGCTACGCACCTTCACATGGTTTAATTTTGTACATGCTCTCAAACCTCTGGCTCCTAGGGTTTGGATCCTAGCGCTTAATTAATTTTGGGTTTCTGCGGTTTGGGCTGCTGGATTAAGTTGATCTGACTTGGTCTTATATGAAGCGATTCCAGACGCGGCCGTGGTATTGATAGCCTTGACCTTGAGACGGCGATCGACGCCGGCGACCGGTATATATAGAGATATGCAGCCGCGCCGGAGGTACACAAATATATCTTCACATCACAGTAGAAAAATATGGCGCCAAGAAGGAGCAGCGCAGTGGCCGTCACGCTGGTAGCTTGGCTACTTGTGCTCCAGGTACTAGTCCTGTCGCCGGCGCCTGCTGCGGCGGCGCCGGCGAGGGTCTCACCGGGGGCGTTCAAGCAGGTGTACACCTTCTTGTTCAAAAAGGCTGCCAAGTCGGGCACGACTGCGCTGATCAAGAAGCGACGTGGCAACCGCAACGGCGACCAGCTGGGTAGCGCGGCCGCCGACAACGCCGGCTACGTCGTCCTCTACAACGTCTCCATCGGGGCCATGGCGACGCAGCAGAACAACGTCTCCGGCGTCGTGGACGTCCTGAATGACTTCGTCTGGACCACGCGGTGCCCGGCGGCGCCGGTCAGGATCCCATGCGCCAGCCAGACGTGCCGGAGCGTGATCAACACCACCGATGCCTGCGGTGGCGGCGACGCCAGCTGCGGGTACGTCTACATGTACGGGCAGGGTATCAACACCACGGGCTTCCTCGCCAACGAGACGGTCGGCGTGGGGAGCATCGCCGGCCGCGCGTTGTTGGGGTGCAGCGCCAATGACAGCACGCTGCCCCTCGACGGCGAGTCCGCCGGCATCGGGTTCAACAGGGGCCCACTCTCCCTCGTGTCGCAGCTCAGCATCTCCCGGTTCTCCTACTTCCTGGCAACCGACGAACCTGGGAGCTCCGACTCCGAGAGCGTCGTGCTCCTCGGCGACGCCGCCGTGCCGCAGACCAAAAGCAGCCGCTCCATGCCGCTGCTCCGGAGCACCGTCTTCCCTAACTTCTACTACGTCAAGCTCACCTCCATACAGGTCGACGGCGTGGCCCTGAGCGGCATTCCCGCGGGGGCGTTCGACCTCGCAGCCGACGGCAGCTCCGGCGGGGTGGTGATCAGCACGCTCTCCCCCGTCACCCTCCTCCAGGCGGCAGCCTACGATGCGCTGAGGCAGGCCTTGGTGAGCAAGGTAAGGTCGGAGCCCGTGAACGGCTCCGCGCTCGCCGGCGGCGCCTTTGACCTATGCTACAACGCGCAGTCCGTGGCGGCGCTGACGTTCCCCAAGATTAAGCTGGTGTTTGACGGCGGGGATGCGCCGGCAATCGAGCTCACGACGGTGCACTACTTCTACAAGGACAACGTCACCGGGCTGCAGTGCCTCACCATGTTGCCGACGCCGGCAGGTGTACCATTCGGCTCTGTCCTGGGAAGCATGGTGCAGGCGGGCACCAACATGATCTACGACGTCGGCGGCGAGACGCTGACGCTAGAGGAGGGCACGGCGGCGCCGGCGCCCTCCCAGGTATCGCTCATGGCGATAGCCCCTCTGCTCCTTGCTTGGGTACTCCTCTTCTAAACGGTCATCTCATATTTTACTGTTCCATATTCTTGCATTGTTTCACCAATGTGGTGTATTTACTTTTTATAGATTGTACAATCAATGTTGTTTTATGGCTAAATAAATATGTCATGTAATTGTGTTTGTAAGATGCTTGTGCCAGATTAAAATGAATATTAAATATTACTACCTCCTTGCCGGTTTACAGGCCTTACCTTAAAATTTTGTTTTTCCATTTTATGAGTCTCATTTCTATTGCTCTCCATCACACGCTCAGATATCAAGGTGCATTAAATTACTACATGCGATAATTAACAGAAAACTCACCAATGCATGTAACACTTCTTGTTTATTTATTGGCCATGCATGCATGCATTACAATTAATGTATTGATAAATACATCTTATTTTTTAGGAAAGCGAGCACATTAATTGAGTACTTCTGCAAATTTCAAACATTATTCCATCATGTATCATCTCTGCTCCTGGTTGGGGAGTTGGTAGGTGGTATCGTGGTTTCCTACCCCCACCCCGACCTCTATCGAAGGGAATCGTTCCCCCTTGCGACCGGCACTCCATATAGCCCATAATGACACAATCATCAAGTTAAACTCATCATGTGGCGGCGACCCCGGACCCCCTCATAGCAAACAACTATCCTTTTTGCACTTGGTTCATGATTCAGACACATGTGTTGCACCATTACCATGTTGGTTTTCCTAAAAAAAACTCGTGGAGAAAACCCACATACTACTTAACCTACATGCGCCTCTTGCGAGACAAAACGACTGGTCGACTTAGGCAGCCTCAGTAAGTCGGCCAGCCAGTAGGTCGGGTTTGTTTCGATCGATCAATTTATTTTTATTTTATTTATTTTTTTTATTTAGAAATATTCTAAATATATACAAAAACTGCTCATGACCTCTATGAGAATATTTCATTTATAAAAAAGACAATATTAATGGAATTTTTAAATATTTAATAAAATGTATTTTTTTTACATAATTTGAATATAAACGTTTCATGACATGTAAAAAAAATTAGTACAATATAAACAAATGTTTGCATATTTTTCAAAAGAATGATCATGACATTTGAAAGAATGATCACATCTTCCAACAAATATGTTCATGGCATTTTTTGAAAAAAATTGTATATAATGCAAAGAAATGTACGAGCATTTTAGAATAAAAACCATTTACCATTCAGAAATGTTCTCGCATTTCAGAGAAAATGTTTGCCACATTATAGAAAAATGTTTAGGAAACATGAAGAAGTGTTTGTGTAATTTTAGAAAATGTTTCATGATATTCAAAAAAATGTGAGAATTGAAGAAAACTTCACCCCTTACAAAAATATGTTTGTGGTATTTTTTTAAATGTCTATACAATGTAGAAAAAATGTTAACCCTTTATGTGGAAAATGTTTCAACATGTACTTGAAGAGAGAATCCACATGTATTTCAAAAATGTTGAAAAAACGGAAAAGGGGAAAATACAGAAAAGTAGAGAAAAACAATACGCTACGATAGGATGTTGATGAAGGCCTTCATACACACCAAAGCCCAAAATCCTCCTGTCGATCCAGCCACCAACCCTACTCCAGTCCCCTCCTCTCTCAAGCCACTAGCGGCGGCCACCGGCTGCTCCCGGCGACGGCGGACTGAGCAGCTCCCGGCCTCCCCTTTCCCAGGCCACCGGCCTCCCCTTCCGCAAGTCGCCGGCCTCGCCTCAGGTCGCCAAAGCCCTCGCCTTAGCTCGCGGCCTCCCCTTTCCCAGGTCACCGTCCTCTCCTCAGGTCGCCGCCGTCCTCGCCCCACGGCCCTGCTCCAGCAGCACCCGATAACGAGCTCAGCCTGCACACATCGCAAGGTAAGCTTATCATGTCGCTGACCATGGCAGTATGGGTTGATGTCAGTAGTATTCAGTTGATTGTTCTTTAACAGTGTGGATTGCACATTTTTCTAAGGCTGCAGACAGCATAGACTTGGAGGTTGGGGATCAGTAGGATTTTCTCAGGTCTGGTGGCATCATGCCATGTGAATCCAACTATGAGTTAGAGCCCGTTCGGATCTCGTCTGGCTTCCAGATTCCAGAGAATCGCGAGAGAAGCCAGCCGAACAGTTCAGATCCCGGAATCCAGCTTCTGGAGAACGGGCAGACCTGCGTGCAAATTTCTGGAGCAGCTATCGCCCAGCTTCGCGAAAAAGGGAAGCGGGAGTTGCTCCAAATTACATGTACCTGCCATCCCGAAGTGCTACAGCCCACCGAGCGAATCGTTTTTCTATCGCTAAAGCCCCGCATGATCCGTTTTCTCCCAGCGAATCGTTTTCCTATCGCTACAGCCCACCAAGTCAACCGAACGCTCGCCCAGCTCCCGCGAGAAGCCAGCTCGCCCAGCTCAGAATCTGGCTCGTTTGGGAAGCTGGAGAGCTTCCGAACGGGTCGCCCGTTCGGATCTCGTCTGGCTTCCAGATTCCAGAGAATCGCGAGAGAAGCCAGCCGAACAGTTCAGATCCCGGAATCCAGCTTCTGGAGAACGGGCAGACCTGCGTGCAAATTTCTGGAGCAGCTATTGCCCAGCTTCCGAAAAAGGGAAGCGGGAGTTGCTCCAAATTACATGTACCTGCCATCCCGAAGTGCTACAGCCCACCGAGCGAATTGTTTTTCTATCGCTAAAGCCCCGCATGATCCGTTTTCTCCCAGCGAATCGTTTTCCTATCGCTACAGCCCACCAAGTCAACCGAACGCTCGCCCAGCTCCCGCGAGAAGCCATCTCGCCCAGCTCAGAATCTGGCTCGTTTGGGAAGCTGGAGAGCTTCCGAACGGGCCCTTACTCTCCAACTATCATCACAAGTTGCAATTTTCAGATTAATTGTGATGTGGCACCATGCGATTCAGGCAAAAAAAATTCAAATTAATTGCTATGTGGCATCATGCCATCTTACAGAACTGCAATGCACGATTTAATGGGTCCATTCCTTTGGCAAAAATGCGATGTCCTACAAATCATTATTGGCGTGGCCATGTGGCATCATGCCATCATGCCATATGTTAAATTGATGTCTGATTGTATGTTTTTTTATTGATTTATACTGAAACGCTAAATGGGGCTTAGCATGCTGTAGCCGTTCCTAGCTTCCGGCCAAGCCCGCCGCTAAGAGGCTTTTTTTTTGGAAATGGAGGCATGCCCCCGGCCTCTGCATCATGATGATGCATACGGCCCTCTTATTAAAAAACAAGAAAGTGACGTCATGATTGTCTTACAGCTCGCAAACGAAGCAAAACAGAAAACAAAAACTGGAAAAATACAAGCTGGCAAAGACAACCGAAACGGTAAAAATAAGGATAAGCTCTCTAGACTCCTATCCTATTATGCGAACACCATCCGAACCGGTTGAATATACCCCGAGCCACCATCTCCCATTGGTTGCACCCAGTAACCAAAGGCTCCCTGGAGTCCATAGGAGTGAGTAAGGACCACGTACGGATCCAAGCTGTAGCTCTGAAGATAACCTGCAAAAAAGTTAAGTTGTGTCGTTTGTTAAAAATCATATCATTTCTGCAGTTCCATATGGCCCATAATAGCGCGCATATTCCAATCCGAATACGAGCTGCCATGTTCTGTTCAATCCCAGCTAACCACGTCCCAAACATAGACGCAATATCTACCGGAGCATTGATATTAAAGGCTATATGAATCGTTCTCCAAAGTAACTTGGCAAGTGGGCATTCAATAAATAAATGTTGTATTGTCTCATCCTGAGCATAAAAACAACACCGCGAGTTTCCTACCCATCGCCTCTTAAGAAGGTTGTCCTTTGTGAGAATAACTTGCTTGTGAACAAACCACATAAAGATTTTAATCCGCAAAGGAACTCTAACCTTCCAAATATGCAAAGACCTTGAGAGGGTCCAGAATTAATCAAATTCGTATAAAAAGATTTCACAGTAAATATCTCATTTTTAGTTAACTTCCATTTTGTTGAGTCCGGCATGTCGGAGAGTCGAACTTCAATCAACCTCCGAACCAAGTGCATCCAGGCTGTCCACCTCTCACCCACTAACGTACGTCTGAACTGGATATTTAAGGGGATAGTTTGAAGGACTATACCTACGTACTCCTCCTTACGTTGCACAATATTGTAGAGGGTAGGATATTGTAAGGCCAGAGGCGTCTCTCCTAGCCACGTATCCTCCCAAAATCTTGTTGACATCCCATTGCCAACCAAGAATTTGACCCTACGAAAGAACATGTCCTTCGCTCTCATAAGTCCCTTCCAGAACGGCGAATCAGTGGGTCTGATGGTAGCCTGGGCAAGCGTTTTCGTGTGCAAATACTTATTACGCAGGATTTGAGACCACATGCCCTCCGGCTCTGTCTCTAACCTGTATAACCATTTGCTCATAAGGCATTTATTCTTAATTTCTAAGTTCTCAATACCAAGCCCCCCTTGATCTTTTGGTCTACACAGGATATCCCATCGCGCAAGGCGGTATTTCCTCTTGGCCTCATCAGAATGCCAAAAGAAACGAGATCTAAAGAAATCAAGTCGCTTCCGGACCCCTTTCGGAATTTCGAAGAACGAAAGTAAAAACATTGGCATGCTGGTCAGAACTGAGTTAATCAAAACTAGCCGACCGCCATATGACATCAGCTTGCCCTTCCAGCAGCTGAGTTTTTTTTAATTCGTTCTTCAATACATTTCCATTCTTTATTGGACAGCTTACGGTGATGAATCGGAATACCCAAATAACTGAATGGTAAAGCACCTAAATCGCATCCAAACAATTGTCTGTATGTATGTTCCTCGTCTTTGGCCTTCCCAAAGCAGAACACCTCGCTCTTATGAAAATTAATTTTTAAGCCAGACAATTGTTCGAAAAGACATAAGATAAGTTTCATGTTTCATGCCTTAGCCAAGTCATGTTCCATGAAAAGAATAGTATCATCAGCATATTGTAGAATGGACACCCCTCCATGCACTAGATGAGGAACTAGACCCTCTACATGACCATGCTACTTAGCCCTGCCAATAATGACGACCAACATATCTGCCACAATATTGAACAGAAGAGGTGACATGGAATCCCCTTGTCTCAACCCCTTATGCGTATGGAAGTAGTGACCGATGTCATCGTTCACCTTAATTCCGACACTACCCTTCTAGACTTGAGTATCTACTTGGTTCCTCCAGGTTTCACTAAAACCCTTCATACGCATTGCCTGTTGAAGAAAAGGCCATTTTACTTTATCATAAGCCTTCTCAAAATCCACTTTGAAGATAACCCCGTCTAGTTTCTTCGAGTGAATCTCATGAAGAGTTTCATGCAAGACGACCACGCCTTCTAGTATGTGTCGTCCCGGCATGAAAGCTGTTTGATTAGGTTGAATCACTGAGTGAGCAATTTGTGTCAATCTATTGGTCCCTACCTTTGTGAAAATTTTAAAACTCACATTCAGCAGGCAAATGGGTCGGAATTGTTCAATCCGAACCACCTCATTCTTCTTAGGTAACAATGTTATCGTACCAAAGTGGAGGTGAAACAACTCCAAATGGCCATCGAAAAAGTCGTGAAACATAGGCATAAGATCATCTTTAATGATATGCCAATATTTCTTATAGAATTCAGCTGGAAACCCATCTGGTCCCGGTGCTTTATTCGGCTTCATTTGGGTTATGGCCAGATGCACTTCCTTTTTAGTAAACGGTGCAGAGAGAACATCATTCTCTGCTGCCTGCAATTGAGGTATATCATCGATCACAGACTCGTCAAGAGACACCGTGGAAGTATTGGGGGTTCCAAAAAGGTTTTTATAATAGTTGGAAATATACGCTTTCAGATTGTCATGGCCCACAATGGTGCCTTCGTCCTGTTCAAGTTGTATGATCTTCTTCTTCCTATGTTTACCATTTGCAAACATATGGAAGAACTGTGTGTTGTCGTCCCCTTGGACAACCTTAAGAGTTTTCGCACGCAACGCCCATTTGAGCTCCTCCTCTCTCAGGAGAGCTCGTAGGCCTTGCTCAGCTTCAGACTTGGTTCGATGCTCATTAACAGAAAGGAGAGTGGTTTCAGCCTTTATGTTCAGGGCCTCAATAAGTTGAGTAAGACGCTCTTTTTCCTGTTTATAAATTCCGCTCTCGTTTCTGGCCCATCCTCTCAGAAATTGTCGTAGATGTCTAATTTTATTCTGCCATCTCTTGAGATGTGCCCTTCCCGTCACCGGCTTAGTCCACTCACGTGCAATCATTTCCATAAATCCTTCTCGTTCAAACCAGCTTTGCTCAAAGGAGAAGATATTTTTATTTGCCACATGGGTAGCCTCACCCGAATCTAAAAAGAGTGGTGTATGATCCGGGATCGCTCTCTGCATCGCATGAACCGACACCAACAGATATTTTTGTTCCCACTCCACACTAGCAAGTACCCTATCCAACTTTTCATAAGTCGGAATAGGTAGCGAGTTGGCCCACGTAAACTGTCTACCGGTGAGCTCAATTTCTCTCAAGTTGAGGCTCTCAATAATCATGTTAAACATCATAGACCAACGCCCATCGAAATTGTCATTATTCTTTTCTTCTCTCCTCCTAATGATATTAAAATCCCCCCCCCGACTAGTATCGGTAAAATTTTCATCTCCACAAATCCGCACTAGAGAGGCCAGAAAATCAGGTTTTCATTCAGGTTGTGCTGCCCCATATACCGCAACAAGCGACCATCGGAACCCATCCAATTTTGATCTTACCCTGAATTTAACCGAAAAATCTCCATGAACCACATTAAGCACCTCTAACGTCTCACACCGTACTCCTAGTAAAATCCCGCCGGATCTTCCCCTAGGAGGTAAATGTGCCAGTCAAAATCAATACCACTGGAGAGGGTTTGAAGGAATTGGGATGTGAAATTATCTCGTCCCGTTTCCAAAAGTGCTATAAAATCTAAGTGATGCTCTATCGTTGTCTCTGCTAAAAATCTTTGTTTAGCCAAGTCTGCTAGACCTCTGCTATTCCAAAAGAGTCCTTTCATCAATCATCATGAAATTTTTTCTTAAGCTTAACTCTAGCACTTCTACGTACTGCCGAAGTAGGATAAACTTTCCGCTTCCAGGGTCGTTTGGGCTTCTCCTCAACACCCTGCGGGACGATATTATTATCAATGACAGACAGTGCCTCCTCCATCAAGAGAGGCTCTGCCGTTTCAGTGATCTCAACATCCTCCTCATCCTTAGCCTCGACAGTAGGCAACATATTATTACAAATATTTGCTAGATCAGTAATCCCTAAGTTATTCATGTCATTGTCATTCATAGGCTGGATAGAGGCAAGATTATGAATGATCTCAGAAACCCTCTCCGCTTCTAAGTCTAAAAGATCATTAATAGATTTGACGACCTCGGTTTCATTTGACCCCAAAGAAATACCTAAGTCGTTTGCCTTATCAACTATTTCATTCTTAGAGAAGTGTAAAATTGAACAACTTTTATCAAAAGACGCACCTGCAGTAGTCTCGGCGTGACGAAGCATGGCTGCCCTCTTGGCACGCTCTAGCTGTAAGTCGTCCACATCCGGCTGTCCCTGGATCCGGTTGCTGACACGTCTGCCAGCCGACACCGGATCCGCTATCCCGCCAAAAGCAATGAGCTCCTCCGTCGTCCTCTCGCGAGGAAAACAGTCAGGACTCCCTCGCCCCGCCCTTATCGTCGGTGAAGAAGGGTAGGGCGCAGAAGGGAGGACCTCCGCTGCAGAGGTCAGGGGGAGGTGGGACCATGGAGATGCCTGCTCACTGGTCACATCCCCCCTATCTTCCGCGGAAAGCGTCGTCCCTCTGTTGGAAATATGCCCTAGAGGCAATAATAAAAGGATTATTATTATATTTCCTTGTTCATGATAATTGTCTTTTATTCATGCTATAATTGTATTATCCGGAAATCGTAATACACGTGTGAATACTTAGACCACAACATGTCCCTAGTGAGCCTCTAGTTGACTAGCTCGTTGATCAACAGATAGTCATGGTTTCCTGACTATGGACATTGGATGTCATTGATAACGGGATCACATCATTAGGAGAATGATGTGATGGACAAGACCCAATCCTAAGCATAGCACAGATCGTGTAGTTCGTTTTGCTAGAGCTTTTCCAATGTCAAGTATTTTTTCCTTAGACCATGAGATCGTGTAACTCCCGGATACCGTAGGAGTGCTTTGGGTGTACCAAACGTCACAACGTAACTGGGTGACTATAAAGTTGCACTACAGGTATCTCCGAAAGTGTCTTTTGGGTTGACACGGATCGAGACTGGGATTTGTCACTCCGTATGACGGAGAGGTATCACCGGGCCCACTCGGTAGTGCATCATCATAATGAGTTCAAAGTGACCAAGTGTCTGTTCACGGGATCATGCATTATGATACGAGTAAAGTGACTTGCCGGTAACGAGATTGAACGAGGTATTGGGATACCGACGATCGAATCTCGGGCAAGTAACATACTGATTGACAAAGGGAATTGTATACGGGGTTGCTTAAATCCTCGACATCGTGGTTCATCTGATGAGGTCATTGAGGAGCATGTGGGAGCCAACATGGGTATCCAGATCCCGCTGTTGGTTATTGACCGAAGAGCCGTCTCGGTCATGTCTACATGTCTCCCGAACCCGTAGGGTCTACACACTTAAGGTTCGGTGACGCTAGGGTTGTATGAATATGAGTATGCAGCAAACCGAAAGTTGTTCGGAGTCCCGGATGAGATCCCGGACGTCACGAGGAGTTCCGGAATGGTCCGGAGGTAAAGAATTATATATAGGAAGTGCAGTTTCGGCCATCGGGAGAGTTTCAGGGGTCACCGGTATTGTACCAGGATCACAGGAAGGGTCCCGGGGGTCCATCGGGGGGGGGGCACCTATCCCAGAGGGCCCTGTGGGCTGAAGTGGGAGGGGAACCAGCCCCTAGTGGGCTAGTGCGCCCCCCTTGGGCCCCCCTGCGCCTAGGGTTGGAAACCCTAGGGTAGGGGGGCGCCTCCACTTGCCTTGGGGGGCACTCCACCCCCCTGGCCGCCGCCCCCCTTGGGAGATTCAATCTCCAGGGCCGCCCCCCCCCCCCCCAGGGGGCCTATATAAAGGACGGGGGAGGGAGGGCAGCCACACCCTGAAGTCTTGGCGCCTCCCTCTCCCCTGCTACACCTCTCCCTCTCGCAGAAGCTCGGCGAAGCTCCGCCGGAACCCTGCTGCATCCACCACCACGCTGTCGTGCTGCTGGATCTTCATCAACCTCTCCTTTCCCCTTGCTGGATCAAGAAGGAGGAGACGTCATCCGCTCCGTACGTGTGTTGAACGCGGAGGTGCTGTCCGTTCGGCACTTGGTCATCGGTGATTTGGATCACGACGAGTACGACTCCCTCAACCCCGTTCTCTTGAACGCTTCCGCATGCGATCTACAAGGGTATGTAGATGCACTCCTCTCTCTTGTTGCTAGATGAACTCATAGATTGATCTTGGTGAACGTAGGAAAATTTTTATTTTATGCAACATTCCCCAACAGTGTTATCAAAACTAGGTCTATGCGTAGTTCTCTATTGCACGAGTAGAAACAAATCTGTTGTGGGCGTAGATCTTGTCAACTTGCTTGCCACCACTAGTCTTATTTCGCTTCAGCGGTATTGTGGGATGAAGCGGCCCGGACCGACCTTACACATACGCTTACGTGAGACAGGTTCCACCGACGGACATGCACTAGTTGCATAAGGTGACTAGCGGGTGTCTGTCTCTCCCACTTTAGTTGGAGCGGATTCGATGAAAAGGGTCCTTATGAAGGGTAAATAGAAGTTGACAAAATCACGTTGTGGTTATTCGTAGGTAAGAAAACGTTCTTGCTAGAACCCAATTGCAGCCACGTAAAAGATGCAACAACAATTAGAGGACGTCTAACTTGTTTTTGCAGCAATTGCTATGTGATGTGATATGGCCAAAAGTTGTGATGAATGATGAATGATATATTGTGATGTATGAGATCATGTTCTTGTAATAGGAATCACGACTTGCATGTCGATGAGTATGACAACCGGCAGGAGCCATAGGAGTTGTCTTAATTATTGTATGACCTGCGTGTCAATGATTTAACGCCATGTAATTACTTTACTTTATTGCTAAACCGTTAGCCATAGTAGTAGAAGTAATAGTTGGCGAGCAACTTCATGGAGACACGATGATGGAGATCATGATGATGGAGATCATGGTGTCATGCCGGTGACGAAGATGATCATGGAGCCCCGAAGATGGAGATCAAAGGAGCTATATGATATTGGCCATATCATGTCACTACTATATAATTGCATGTGATGTTTATTATGTTTATGCATCTTGTTTACTTAGAACGACGGTAGTAAATAAGATGATCCCTTATAATAATTTCAAGAAAGTGT
Organism: Triticum aestivum; assembly: GCF_018294505.1. NCBI lineage: Eukaryota > Viridiplantae > Streptophyta > Magnoliopsida > Poales > Poaceae > Triticum > Triticum aestivum. The sequence goes on along the minus strand of NC_057803.1, from coordinate 714,724,812 downwards.
TCCCCCTAACTGTGCGCCGTTGCTAAAGTTCGTCGTTTCGAAGCACCACGTGATGATCGGGTGTGATAGATCCTTACGTTCACATACAACGGGTGTAAGACAGTTTTACACATGCAAAAACACTTAGGGTTAACTTGACGAGCCTAGCATGTACAGACATGGCCTCGGAACACAGAGACCGAAAGGTCGAACATGAGTCGTATGGAAGATACGATCAACATGGAGATGTTCACCGATGATGACTAGTCCGTCTCACGTGATGATCGGACACGGCCTAGTCGACTCGGATCGTGTAACACTTAGATGACTAGAGGGATGTCTAATCTGAGTGGGAGTTCATTAAATAATTTGATTAGATGAACTTAATTATCATGAACTTAGTCTAAAATCTTTGCAAAATATGTCTTGTAGATCAAATGGCCAACGCTCATGTCAACATGAACTTCAACGCGTTCCTAGAGAAAACCAAGCTGAAAGATGATGGCAGCAACTATTCGGACTGGGTCCGGAACCTGAGGATCATCCTCATAGCTGCCAAGAAAGCATATGTCCTAGAAGGACCGCTAGGTGAAGCACCCATCCCAGAGAACCAAGACGTTATGAACGCTTGGCAGTCACGTGCTGATGATTACTCCCTCGTTCAGTGCGGCATGCTTTACAGCTTAGAACCGGGGCTCCAAAAGCGTTTTGAGCAACACGGAGCATATGAGATGTTCGAGGAGCTGAAAATGGTTTTCCAAGCTCATGCCCGGGTCGAGAGATATGAAGTCTCCGACAAGTTCTATAGTTGTAAGATGGAGGAAAACAGTTCTGTCAGTGAGCACATACTCAAAATGTCTGGGTTGCACAACCGCCTGTCCCAGTTGGACATTAACCTCCCGGACGAGGCGGTCATTGACAGAATCCTTCAGTCGCTCCCACCGAGCTACAAGAGCTTTGTGATGAACTACAATATGCAGGGGATGGTGAAAACTATTCCTGAAGTATTTTCAATGCTGAAGTCAGCAGAGGTAGAAATCAAGAAAGAACATCAAGTGTTGATGGTCAATAAAACCACCAAGTTCAAGAAGGGCAAGGGTAAGAAGAACTTCAAGAAGGACGGCAAAGATGTTGCCGCGCCCGGTAAGCCAGTTGCCGGGAAGAAGTCAAGGAATGGACCCAAGCCTGAGACTGAGTGCTTTTATTGCAAAGGGAAGGGTCACTGGAAGCGGAACTGCCCCAAATACTTAGCGGACAAGAAGGCCGGCAACACTAAAGGTATATTTGATATACATGTAATTGATGTGTACCTTACCAGTACTCGTAGTAACTCCTGGGTATTTGATACCGGTGCCGTTGCTCATATTTGTAACTCACAGCAGGAGCTGCGGAATAAGCGGAGACTGGCGAAGGACGAGGTGACGATGCGCGTCGGGAATGGTTCCAAGGTCGATGTGATCGCCGTCGGCACGCTACCTCTACATTTACCTACGGGATTAGTTTTAAACCTCAATAATTGTTATTTAGTGCCAAGTTTGAGCATGAACATTGTATCTGGATCTCGTTTAATGCGAGATGGCTACTCATTTAAATCCGAGAATAATGGTTGTTCTATTTATATGAGAGATATGTTTTATGGTCATGCCCCGATGGTCAATGGTTTATTCTTAATGAATCTCGAACGTAATGTTACACATATTCATAGTGTGAATACCAAAAGATGTAAAGTTGATAACGATAGTCCCACATACTTGTGGCACTGCCGCCTTGGTCACATTGGTGTCAAGCGCATGAAGAAGCTCCATGCTGATGGACTTTTAGAGTCTCTCGATTATGAATCATTTGACACATGCGAACCATGCCTCATGGGCAAAATGACCAAGACTCCGTTCTCCGGAACAATGGAGCGAGCAACCAACTTATTGGAAATCATACATACTGATGTGTGTGGTCCAATGAGCGTTGAGGCTCGCGGAGGATATCGTTATGTTCTCACTCTCACTGATGACTTAAGTAGATATGGGTATGTCTACTTGATGAAACACAAGTCTGAGACCTTTGAAAAGTTCAAGGAATTTCAGAATGAAGTAGAGAATCAACGTGATCGAAAAATAAAGTTCTTACGATCAGATATCGTGGAGGAGAATATTTAAGTCACGAATTTGGTACACACTTAAGAAAATGTGGAATCGTTTCACAACTCACGCCGCCTGGAACACCTCAGCGTAATGGTGTGTCCGAACGTCGTAATCGCACTCTATTGGATATGGTGCGATCTATGATGTCTCTTACCGATTTACCGCTATCATTTTGGGGATACGCTCTAGAGACAGCTACATTCACTTTAAATAGGGCTCCGTCTAAATCCGTTGAGACGACACCGTATGAATTATGGTTTGGGAAGAAACCTAAGCTGTCGTTTCTAAAAGTTTGGGGATGCGATGCTTATGTCAAGAAACTTCAACCTGAAAAGCTCGAACCCAAGTCGGAAAAATGCGTCTTCATAGGATACCCTAAGGAAACCATTGGGTATACCTTCTACCTTAGATCCGAAGGCAAGATCTTTGTTGCCAAGAACGGATCCTTTCTGGAAAAAGAGTTTCTCTCGAAAGGAGTAAGTGGGAGGAAAGTAGAACTCGATGAAGTACTACCTCTTGAACCGGAAAGTAGTGCAGCTCAGGAAAATGTTCCTGTGGTGCCTACACCGACTGGAGAGGAAATTAATGATGATGATCAAGGTACTTCGGATCAAGTTGCTACTGAACTTCGTAGGTCCACAAGGACACGTTCCACACCAGAGTGGTATGGCAACCCTGTCCTGGAAATCATGTTGTTAGACAACGGTGAACCTTCGAACTATGAAGAAGCGATGGCGGGCCCAGATTCCAACAAATGGCTTGAAGCCATGCAATCCGAGATAGAATCCATGTATGAAAACAAAGTATGGACTTTGACAGACTTGCCCGATGATCGGCGAGCGATAGAAAACAAATGGATCTTTAAGAAGAAGACGGACGCGGATGGTAATGTTACCATCTATAAAGCTCGACTTGTCGCTAAGGGTTATCGGCAAGTTCAAGGGGTTGACTACGATGAGACTTTCTCTCCCGTAGCGAAGCTGAAGTCCGTCCGAATCATGTTAGCAATTGCCGCATACTATGATTATGAGATATGGCAGATGGACGTCAAAACGGCATTCCTTAACGGCTATCTTAAGGAAGAACTGTATATGATGCAGCCGGAGGGTTTTGTCGATCCTAAGAATGCTAACAAGGTATGCAAGCTCCAGCGATCCATTTATGGGCTGGTGCAAGCATCTCGGAGTTGGAACATTCGCTTTGATGAGATGATCAAAGCGTTTGGGTTTATGCAGACTTATGGAGAAGCCTGCGTTTACAAGAAAGTGAGTGGGAGCTCTGTAGCATTTCTCATATTATATGTAGATGACATACTTTTGATGGGAAATGATATAGAACTTTTGGACAGCATTAAGGCCTACTTGAATAAGTGTTTTTCAATGAAGGACCTTGGAGAAGCTGCTTACATATTAGGCATCAAGATCTATAGGGATAGATCGAGACGCCTCATAGGTCTTTCACAAAGCACATACCTTGATAAGATTTTGAAGAAGTTCAAAATGGATCAGTCCAAGAAAGGGTTCTTGCCTGTATTGCAAGGTGTGAGATTGAGCTCGGCTCAATGCCCGACCACGGCAAAAGATAAAGAAGAGATGAGTGTCATCCCCTATGCCTCAGCCATAGGATCTATTATGTATGCCATGCTGTGTACCAGACCTGATGTAAACCTTGCCGTAAGTTTGGTAGGAAGGTACCAAAGTAATCCCGGCAAGGAACACTGGACAGCGGTCAAGAATATCCTGAAGTACCTGAAAAGGACAAAGGACATGTTTCTCGTTTATGGAGGTGACGAAGAGCTCGTCGTAAAGGGTTACGTCGATGCTAGCTTCGACACAGATCTGGATGACTCTAAGTCACAAACCGGATACGTGTATATGTTGAATCGTGGAGCAGTAAGCTGGTGCAGTTGCAAGCAGAGCGTCGTGGCGGGATCTACATGTGAAGCGGAGTACATGGCAGCCTCGGAGGCAGCACATGAAGCAATATGGATGAAGGAGTTCATCACCGACCTAGGAGTCATACCCAATGCGTCGGGGCCAATCACTCTCTTCTGTGACAACACTGGAGCTATTGCCCTTGCCAAGGAGCCCAGGTTTCACAAGAAGACCAGGCACATCAAGCGTCGTTTCAACTCCATCCGTGAAAATGTTCAAGATGGAGACATAGATATTTGCAAAGTACATACGGATCTGAATGTCGCAGATCCGTTGACTAAACCTCTTCCGCGAGCAAAACATGATCAACACCAGAACTCTATGGGTGTTCGATTCATCACAATGTAACTAGATTATTGACTCTAGTGCAAGTGGGAGACTGTTGGAAATATGCCCTAGAGGCAATAATAAAAGGATTATTATTATATTTCCTTGTTCATGATAATTGTCTTTTATTCATGCTATAATTGTATTATCCGGAAATCGTAATACACGTGTGAATACTTAGACCACAACATGTCCCTAGTGAGCCTCTAGTTGACTAGCTCGTTGATCAACAGATAGTCATGGTTTCCTGACTATGGACATTGGATGTCATTGATAACGGGATCACATCATTAGGAGAATGATGTGATGGACAAGACCCAATCCTAAGCATAGCACAAGATCGTGTAGTTCGTTTGCTAGAGCTTTTCCAATGTCAAGTATCTTTTCCTTAGACCATGAGATCGTGTAACTCCCGGATACCGTAGGAGTGCTTTGGGTGTACCAAACGTCACAACGTAACTGGGTGACTATAAAGGTGCACTACAGGTATCTCCGAAAGTGTCTGTTGGGTTGACACGGATCGAGACTGGGATTTGTCACTCCGTATGACGGAGAGGTATCTCTGGGCCCACTCGGTAATGCATCATCATAATGAGCTCAAAGTGACCAACTGTCTGGTCACGGGATCATGCATTACGGTACGAGTAAAGTGACTTGCCGGTAACGAGATTGAACGAGGTATTGGGATACCGACGATCGAATCTCGGGCAAGTAACATACCGATTGACAAAGCGGACGGGGTTGCTTAAATCCTCGACATCGTGGTTCATCTGATGAGATCATCGAGGAGCATGTGGGAGCCAACATGGGTATCCAGATCCCGCTGTTGGTTATTGATCGGAGAGCCGTCTCGGTCATGTCTACATGTCTCCCGAACCCGTAGGGTCTACACACTTAAGGTTCAGTGACGCTAGGGTTGTATGAATATGAGTATGCAGCAAACCGAAAGTTCTTCGGAGTCCCGGATGAGATCCCGAACATCACGAGGAGTTCCGGAATGGTCCGGAGGTAAAGAATTATATATAGGAAGTGCAGTTTTGGCCATCGGGAGAGTTTCGGGGGTCACCGGTATTGTACCGGGACCACCGGAAGGATCCCGGGGGTCCACCGGGTGGGGCCACCTATCCCGAAGGGCCCTGTGGGCTGAAGTGGGAGGGGAACCAGCCCCTAGTGGGTTGGTGCGCCCCCCCTGCGCCTAGGGTTGGAAACCCTAGGGTGGGGGGCGCCTCCACTTGCCTTGGGGAGCACTCCACCCCCCCTGGCCGCCGCCCCCCTTGGGAGATTCAATCTCCAGGGCCGGCGCCCCCCCCCCCAGGGGGCCTATATAAAGGAAGGGGGAGGGAGGGCAGCCTCACCCTGAAGTCTTGGCGCCTCCCTCTCCCCTGCTGCACCTCTCCCTCTCGCAGAAGCTCGGCGAAGCTCTGCCGGAACCCTGCTGCATCCACCACCACGCCGTCGTGCTGCTGGATCTTCATCAACCTCTCCTTTCCCCTTGATGGATCAAGAAGGAGGAGACGTCATCCGCTCCGTACGTGTGTTGAACGCGGAGGTGCTGTCCGTTCGGCACTTGGTCATCGGTGATTTGGATCACGACGAGTACGACTCCCTCAACCCCGTTCTCTTGAACGCTTCCGCACGCGATCTACAAGGGTATGTAGATGCACTCCTCTCTCTCGTTGCTAGATGAACTCATAGATTGATCTTGGTGAACGTAGGAAATTTTTTATTTTATGCAACATTCCCCAACACCCTCCGCCAGTCTGGTCGGTGCAAACTTGCGGTGGGGTTACGACGCAGGACTCCTTGCCGCATCTCACCCCCAGCTCGCCACTTTGGATGAAACGGTCCTGTGGAGGGGTTACAGCACGGGACTCCTTCCCGCACCCTACCCCCAGCTCGACCGAAGACGCGGGAGTGGGAGGAACGCCATAGAGCTCCTGCCCAGGCGCCCCTCCCAGCGAGGAGAAGCCAGGCGCAGGTAGCTGGGAGCTATGGGCATCCTGCCCACGGCCCCCCATACCCACGGCCGAACCGACAGGGTCCACCCTCGCACTAGGTGTAGACTCCGCGGTCGTCACCTCTCCGGCAAGACTCGACACTGGTGGTAGCTCAAGTTCCGCCGGGTCGTCTGCCTCGACCCTAGTGCTCCACAACCGACTAGGAGCAGACCCCGGTGCAAAGGAGCCAAAACGAAGCGAGTTCATCGGAGTAGTGGACGGGGGCGCCTCTTTGGTAGAACTATCTACCCTGAATACCAAGAGATTCTCAAGCGAACAAGAGTTAGTAAGACTGCTATTTCTAACAGTTTTTCTTAATCCCTGCACCAAAAAACAGTTTTTCTTAATAGTCTTGCTAAATCTCTGTCGACCAAGTCTTCGTTATGTCTCGACCGATGCTATAGTCGTGAGATCTTATATTGAGATCATGCTAAATTATCCTTTCAGTTTTTCTTTTTTGTTTATACATGTTATGTCACTTGCAGTCGACTGAAACCTTGATACACTTTCTTTTTCTTAGTATAAATTGCTGGTTTCACAATGGGTGATGAAAGAAAACCTCAAAACTAGCACAAGCTCCAATCATGCATGGTCACCGTCGATCGTTCAGGCAGCAGCAACAAAGACAAGCTCCAAGAATAGCCATGTCCAGTTGGTCTCGTGCAGAATGACTTGCGTCAATGGTGGACGAGCCCCCAAACATAGCACGCCGACGCCCGGGTCAAACCGGCTTAAACTTGGCATGGCGCCACCCACCACCGCTTAACCCCCGCCCATTTCTCCCTCCCCCTCAAGTCTCCTCCGCCCCCTTCCCTCTCCTCCGATTGGCCCCGCCCAACCAGAGAGAGGGCGAGAGGGCGCCACCCCAGCCAGGCCACCACAATAACAAAAATCAGCACGACGTCCCCGGCGTCGGGCGCTGCTCGTCGAGGTGGCGGCGGCGGCGGCGGTGCTGACGTGACCGGCGGCACAACGGCAGCGTGGCGGCGAGGGTGACGAGGAGAAGCACCGCGCCCAAGATGGTGCGCCGCGGGACGTTCCCGCTGGCGCTGCTGGCCGTGCTGGCGACGCTGACGGCCGTGGCGGGGCAGGGGAAGCCGGTCACGGACAACGGCTCGGGCGGCGCGTCGGGGCCGGCCAAGTTCACGCCCAAGGACGCCTTCTACATCGACTGCGGCGGCACGGCCGCCGCCGACACCAAGGACGGCAAGTCCTTCAAGACCGACGCGGAGGCCAACAGCCTGCTCTCCGCCAGGGACAACATCAAGGTCGCCGACGACAAGGCCGACGTGCCGTCGCACCTCTACCGCAGCGCGCGGGTCTTCAAGGAGGAGGCCGTCTACAACTTCCCGCTCACGGCCCCCGGCTGGCACTTCATCCGGCTCTACTTCTTCCCCATCAAGAGCGGGGAGGCCGACCTCGCGGCGGCCACGTTCGACGTGACCACCGCCGTGAACGTCCTTCTCCATGGCTTCACCGCCGAGGCGAAGGCGGTCATGAAGGAGTACGTCGTCAACGCCACGGAGAACAAGCTCGAGCTCAAGTTCACCCCGCAGTCGGGCGCGGCGTTCATCAACGCCATCGAGGTCGTCAACGCCCCTGACGAGCTCATCAGTAAGACGGCCCTGACGGTGTCGCCGCTAGCCGAGACAAGCGGGCTGTCAGAGGCTGCCTACCAGGTGGTGTGCCGGCTCAACGTCGGTGGCCCGCCCATCGGCCCCGTGAACGACACGCTCGGCCGGCAGTGGGAGGACGACGGGCAGTACCTGAACCCCAAGGAGGCCGGGGCGGAGGTGTCGGTGCCGACGAGCGCGATCAAGTACCCCGACGCGTTCCCGGCGACCAAGCTCGTGGCACCCACGGCGGTGTACGCGACCGCCCGCCACATGGCTGAATCCGGCGTCGCGAACCAGAACTTCAACGTGTCGTGGAAGGTGGACGTGGACCCGTCGTTCGACTATCTCGTCCGCCTCTTCTTCGCCGACATTATAAGCACGTCCGCCAACGACCTATACTTCAACGTGTACATCAACGGCCGCAAGGCCATCTCCGCCCTGGACCTCTCCACCATCACCGGCGACCTGGCCGCGCCCTACTACAAGGACTTCGTGGTGAACTCGTCGGTCAATACCGACGGCCACATCATCATCGACGTCGGGCCGCTAGGGCAGGACACGGGCCGCAACGACGCGCTGCTCAACGGCGCGGAGGTGCTCAAGATGACCAACTCGGTGGGCAGCCTGGACGGCGAGTACGGCGTGGACGGCCGGATGGTGGACGACGGCAGCGGCACCCGCAAGGTGGTGGCGGCCGTGGGGTTCGCCATGATGTTCGGCGCCTTCGCCGGCCTGGGATGCATGGTGGTGAAGTGGCATCGGCGGCCGCAGGACTGGGAGCGGCGCAACAGCTTCTCGTCGTGGCTGCTGCCGATCCACACGGGCCAGTCCTTCAGCAACGGCAAGTCCAAGAGCGGTTACACCTTCTCCTCCACCGCGGGGCTGGGCCACTTCTTCACCTTCGCGGAGATGTCAGAGGCGACCAAGAACTTCGCCGAGAGCGCCATCATCGGCGTGGGAGGGTTCGGCAACGTGTACGTGGGCGAGATCAACGACCCCGACGAGGAGGGCTCCAGGATCAAGGTGGCCATCAAGCGCGGGAACCCGTCGTCGGAGCAGGGCATCAACGAGTTCAACACCGAGATCCAGATGCTGTCCAAGCTCCGGCACCGCCACCTCGTCTCCCTCATCGGCTACTGCGACGAGGGCGAGGAGATGATCCTCGTCTACGAGTTCATGCAGCACGGGCCCTTCCGCGACCACATCTACGGCGGGCCCGAGGGCCTGCCCACGCTCTCCTGGAAGCAGCGCCTCGAGATCTGCATCGGCGCCGCCAGGGGCCTCCACTACCTCCACACCGGCACCGCGCACGGGATCATCCACCGCGACGTCAAGACCACCAACATCCTCCTCGATGACAAGTTCGTGGCCAAGGTGGCCGACTTCGGCCTCTCCAAGGACGGCCCCGGGATGAACCAGCTGCACGTCAGCACCGCCGTCAAGGGCAGCTTCGGGTACCTCGACCCGGAGTACTTCCGGTGCCAGCAGCTGACCGACAAGTCCGACGTCTACTCATTCGGGGTGGTGCTGCTGGAGACGCTGTGCGCGCGGGCGCCCATCGACCCGCAGCTGCCGCGCGAGCAGGTCAGCCTCGCCGAGTGGGGCCTGCAGTGGAAGCGCAAGGGCCTCATCGAGAAGATCATGGACCCCAACCTCGCCGGCAAGGTCAACCCGGAGTCGCTCGCCAAGTTCGCCGAGACCGCCGAGAAGTGCCTCTGCGAGTTCGGCAGCGACCGCCTCTCCATGGGCGACGTGCTCTGGAACCTCGAGTACGCGCTGCAGCTGCAGGAGTCCAACCCACCCGAGGGCGCCAGCGACGCCGACGACGCCGACGCCTCCATCGTCTCCTCCGCCAGCGGCGTCACCACCGTGCCCGACCAATCCACCACCTCCGCCAACGAGCTCTTCGCGCAGCTCGCCGACATGAAGGGCAGGTGATCCATCCATCTTCTGCATCGATGCATGATCCATACCTCCATGCGTCGCCGTCAGTCCTCACCGATCGAGCAGCCATGAGCAGCACCGCCGTAGTTCGTCAATCCGTGCGCGCGCCTTCTGCATGCATGCTAGTCCATGCATGCATCCATGGTGGAACGGATGAAGGAAGGATCCGATCATCATAACTCAAAACCAAACGAGGTCGATCGAAGAGTGTATATGTGTGTAATGTATGTATGTGTCTCAATCGCGTTTACTGATGGCAGAAAATTCCAAAATGTATACCGCAACTGTATGTAAAATCATGGCGTCAATTACACTTTGTCTCACAAAAAGTGTTGATTTTGTTAGCATGCATTCAGCTCAGCTCATTTCTCTTTTTTCCCCGCAAAAGGGAGCTCATTTCTCATAATATTTGATGGGGCTAATTAGGAGTTCCAGACAGAAAGCTGAGGATCTTGTTATCGAATTTTCTATGTACGTATGAGATTATATTGTCAAATTTTCTATGGAACAAAATAAGAGTCCTGGTCCTCCTGGTGGTTTCCCATTGAGTTCTACCACATATGATAAGAGTTTGATTAAATGGTGTCTAAAAGCTATGATTGATGATTTCCATAGAAGTAACATTAACATTGCTACCTTGAACTATGGAATTATCACATTGAATCCTAAAACCAGTGATGCTAAACAAATTCAAAATTGCTGGTCAATTTTCCTCTTGGATGTTAGTTTCAAAATTTTCACTAAAATGTTTATGAATAGATTGAGTGGGTGGTGAGTCCTCCAATTTCTCTTAGACAAACTGCTTTTATTAAAGGTAGGTACATTGTGGAAGGGTCCATATCCTACATGAAGTCATGAACACTATAAATGCTAAAATATCAAAGTGCTATGATTTTCAAAGTGGACTTTAAAAAAGCATATGACAAATTTAAATGGTCTTTTGAACATAAGATATCGAGTTTAAAAAGTTTTCCAGATATATCGAACTGGTTGTGAAAAGCTATGTTTGATGATTTCCATGGAGGTGACATTAACATTGCTACGTTGAACTATGGAATTATCACATTGATTCCTAAAATTAGTGATGCTACACAAATTCAAAATTTTAGGCCCATTTCTGTCTTGAAAGTTAGTTTCAAAATTTTCACTAAATCCTTATGAATAAATTGAGTGGGGTGGTGAGTTTCCAATTTCTCTTGTACAAAGTGCTTTTATTAAAGACGGGTATATTATGGAAAGGGTCCTGATCCTACATGGAGCCTTCAACACTATACATGCTAATAAAACATAGTGCTATACGTTTCAAAGCGGACTTTAAGAAAAGAATATGACAAATTTAAATGGTCTTTTCTACATAAGATGTCGAGTTTAAAAGGTTTTCCTGGTCGGAACTACTGTGCAGCCGAGCAATGGACGATGCTTGATCCAGTGTGTGTGCTCCACTTTGTCCCACACATGTATGGCTGGATCAATAGGATCACACAAAAATGGATGAGCAGTGTCATGTGCATAGCAATGTTGTTTCCTGACAGGTTGAATGAATTGTGGAAATCGTGAGGGAAGGGGACATGTTAGAGTTAAAGTTAATAATTTTGTCAGCCCTTATTCAAAGCTTTCAAGGGCTTGAGACATGGTAATTCTCTGTCTCCTTGTTTTTTATTTAATTGTTGATGCCTATGCTATTAATGGATAATGCAAGAAGATCGCCGAAGTTACATGTGTAGAGGAAGTTAGCGAAGGATAAGTAAATATGCTGCAATACGCAGTTGACATAATCTTTTTCTTGCTAGATGATATCTCTAGTGGCCAAATTTAAAATTAAATTTATGTGCATTTGAATAGATGTCTGGGTTAAAAATCAATTTCTTCAAAAGTGAAATTTTCTATTTTGGACATTCCACCAAATAAATAAGTATTAAAAATCTTATGAGGATAGTACAGTTCTCCCCGAGCAACATTCTCTTATACAAGTTTATCCCATACCTGTGGGGTGAGAAAGAAGGCTGATTTTTTGCATAGCCAGAATTGTTTGGCAGGGTGATAAAGATTAAAAAATAGCATTTGGTTAGGTGGACTGATGTTTTTCAACCCAAAAACAAAGTGCCTTGGGTATGATTAATTTAGATCTTATGAACAAAGCCCTCCTAGCTAAGTGGCGGTGGAAATTAGGTATAGAGAAGGGTTGTGACAATATCTTTTTCTTAACAAATATGCTTAAAATTGTTGTTTATCTGGTGTGAAACATAAAGTAGGGGATTCCCAATTCTCGTTTGAGCTCCTTTCTGTCAGAGATATTTTCCATAGTATTTTAAGATGGAATTAGATGATGGGACAAAAAAACAGATTCTGGAAAGACTGGTGGATGGATGTTAAACAACTAAAACGTGGTATCCTAGACTTTTATGATATTTTTTCACAAAAAAATCACTTTGGTTGATGTGTTTGAAAAAGGATGGGATCATTTTGCTTTCATAAGAACCCCGTGGGGATAATTTACTTCAATGGAATGAACTTAAAGAAAATTGCTGGGATGTTGTCTTAAAATACAAACAAGATTCCTTGGTGTGGACTTTATGTGCTGATGGTAATTAAATTCCTAAGTCTTTCTATAATCAGTCGATTCTCAATAATATTCAATTCCTTTTGAATTTTTTTGGAAGGTTGAAATTCCTCCTAAAATCAAAGTGTTATTGTGGTTTTCCTTGCGCAATAGTGTGTTAACGAAATATAATCTTACTAAGAGAGGATGGATAGTTACGGTGCTAAATCTGGCATATCTCGAGGTAGGGGTCCTAAGCTAGGCATCTTGGAGTGATGGTAACATGGACACATGATTTTACCCAGGTTCGGGCTCTCTCTCGAAGAGATAATACCCTACGTCCTGCTTTTGATTGTATTGATATGGAGGATAGTACATAGTACATGTATCTACCACGAGATTGTTCTAAGGTATATGAGATGTAATGATCTATTGACTAGCCTGGCCTCGGTTTATGTAATATACCAGAGGCCTAGGGTTACAGGAGTCCTCATCTTGTGCGCCAAGTTTTATGCAATCTTTCTTGTATACGCCATGGGCTGCCCGAAGTGGCCCATTAGTGAACCTCCATGCGGGTCCTCGGCCCGACCCACCTGGTTGGAAGAAGACGTAGTGAGTACCCCTATTCCAGGACTCCAACAAGTAGGTGATAGGAAATGTATGTTTTGTAGTGCTGAGGAGACACGTGGTCACCTGTTCATGCATTGTTTTGTTGCTATTTTTTATGGAGCGTGATAGAATGTACTTTCAATCTTGATTCCATCCTTACAGATGTGAAATCATTATTTTCCACTTGTATGACCCAATTTGGTCAAGATAAGAAAATGAAACTTAATGTGGGCATAGCAGCCATGTTGTGGTCTATTTGGAATGGTCAGAATGATATATATTTTGAATGCGGAAGGGCAATTGATACTTTTGTGATTATTGATAAAACATGTTCCCTTATTAACTCCTGGTGAATTCTTTAGAAAAAACAGGAAACTCAAATGGAGCTAATACGGGGAGTAGAACTACTAGAACAAGTGACAGGTGAAGTCTTCAATGCATCAAAAGGATAGCGTCTAGGAATTCTCCGAACCACAAGTGGCTGACGATTTGAAGACTAGAGTCTCTCATGGATGTTGTCTTCGAAATGCAAGAAGTTCTTCGAGCCTATGTTTCCTGTGTGCATTTTCCATGTCGTGTGTCTCGTCCTTGTCGTCTTTCCTTTCAAAAATACTGCCCTCTAATATTTTATGCTTGTGGATGATGCAACTTTGCTTGTCTCATGCCCTGGGTTGCATCCCCAGTTGGGTCTGGTAGACAAAAGCAATGGATGTTAGATATAGCTTTTGGTATTGGCTGGTAATGTAGCTTGTTTAGGGGAGATATATGGTTTCCATTAAATACTCCCTCCGTCCAGAAATACGTATAAATGGATACAAATGGATGTATCTAGAACTAAAATACATCTAGATACATTCATTTCTCGGACAAGTATTTTCGGATGGAGGCAGTAAATAGAAATAGGGGGAACGTTTCTTGGTATAAAAAAGAGTACTAGATCTAGGAGCAAGGTTTGGGATTCCGGGTGCAATAAAACTATTGTGAGGCACCGAGATTTTTGGGTTACTGTGGTAACCAAGAAATACCAGACAGTTACCATATGAACTTTTTGAATGAATTTTGAATCTGAACAAACCTCACTGAATATCCTATCAAAATTAATTCAAATTCAAAAAAACATTTTTTTCTTTTTTGCGAGAAAACTTCCGATCTATTCATTAGGCCATGGCAGTATAAATTACACAGAAATAATGAAATTACATCCATGTCCATAGATCACCTAGCGATGACTACAAGCACTGGAGCGAGCCAAAGGCGCGCCACTACCGTCACGCCTCCTTACCGGAGCCGGGCCAAACTTGTTATAGTAGCCAATCAGGAAGTCATCATACTAAGGCCTCACAGGAGCAATGCATCAGAATAGCAACCGTCGTGGATGAAGAGAAGTATAAATCAAAAAGATCCAATATGTAGACAAATGACCAAAGACTAGATCCAAGGAGATCCACCAAAGATCAACACTGACCGAATCCCAGGATATCCGACGGAGACACATCTCCACAGGCCCTCCAATGACGCTAGATGCATCATCGGAACGGGGGCTAGACGGCAAAACCTCATTCCATCATCAAAATGGGGGCTAGACGGGGAAAACCACGTCTTCCTAAGCTTGACACAAACCCTAAACAAACTCATAAAAGCAACTAAACACGAAACAAGATCCCTCCCACTAGCAAGAGCCGGTGTCCATTGCACCTCCATGGGCCTAAGGCTACTAGATTACCGTGCTACCGGGATAATCGGAGTTTCGATATTTCCAAGCTGAATGTGAAGTTCCTCCGAGCATTACTCAAGAGACTACTTCTTTTTAATTAGAATAATACAATGTATGCAAAAGCCAAATTCAGAACACATCTTCATTTTGAAGGAAAAAAATCAGAAGTAGAAGCAAGCAAAGGATCAATGATGACTAACCCAAAGTATTGTAGGTCCATCACAATGAGACCATCCATGCATCACCATGGCGCATATAACTACACCCGGCGAGGTTGTGCCAGTGAAGGTCCATCAGCTCATGTGACGGGGCAATTTCCTTCTAAGGGTCGTCGTCAAAGATGGCAAACAGGGGCACCTAGCCGGCCCATACCGTTGGAAGATAAACGGTGTCAGCCATGGTGTTCAGCGTCCCGGCACATACAGTGTGAAGTCGAAACATACAACTTGCTCAGCTATTGGTGAGTAATCCCTAAAAAAAAATCTATTCGTGAGTATGAACATGCAAGTGGCAACGAGCTGCAACTACGTCCATTAGGCAAGCCAGGACCTCGCTGGAGAAGAGGATGACACTGTGAGTGGCAACAAGCTGCGATGTCACCGTTGGAGGCGAGTAAAAGGGTTGACTGGTGTAGATGGAGTGTGTTGCCTCGCAAGATTAATGATAGACAAGGTTTAGAGGGATGGTCGGGGATGACGGCAGGGCGGTGAGGACGGGGCGTTGAGGCGGTCGCTGCAAAGCTATAATGAGGGGAGCACGAAGCTAGGTGGATGGGCCAATGGTCATGGGCGGTTTCGGAGGAGGAAGGAGGCTGAAACAAAAAAAAACGTAGAAGACGCACGGCCCAAGAAGATTCGATGACAAAAAAAATTCAATTACACCCAAAAAATTCAGGCACTACGTACCCTTTTCTTGACATCTTCTGATGGCATTAACCTCAGCCTAGTTAACCTTTTTGATCTAACTAAATCGTTCGTGATATATTGCCTGCATGCATACATCCCAGAATCGAATCAAATTGTATGCGTAATTCAGGTCTCGCTAATTAAAAACGAAGCAACCAGCTGACGGTGGCACCAAGGAGGAATACAGAGAAGCCCGCCGCGCAACGTCCGCGGCGGTGGTCGGCGGCGGCGGCGCTCCGGATAGGGCTGCGCACTTGCGGCGACGTCGTCGCCGGAGTCGGCGTCCACGGCTGATGGTACCCGTTGCCTCCGGGCTGGCCGTACCCATTGCCTGGGGGGTGCCATCCGGGGCCCCCGGGGTGCCCGGGGACGTTGCCTGGGGGGTGCCATCCGGGGCCTCCGGGGTGCCCGGGGACGTTGCCTGGGGGGTGCCATCCGGGGTGACCGGGGCCTCCGGGGTGCCATCCGGGCTGGCCGGGGGCGCAGCCGGCGGCGTTCCTGACAGTGACGTTGGCCCCTCGCCCGACCTCGGGGGTCTGCGTCGCGTTATTAGCTCCTGCGTACAGCAAAAGTATGAAGAATCACCTGCGCGTGGTGCGTGTGTGTGATTGCAAACAAACACCAGATCCGTGCATGGAGAAGGATAGAGCATACCGGCATCGTTGCTGCCATCTGCGAGAACGCATGGGCCAAGAACTGCGAGGACGAGGAGGACGGTCGTCAGGAAGACGAGAAGCCATGGTTTCCTGGGATGGTCCGTGGTACGGCGCCTGCGGTGCAGGATTGCGCGCATCATCTCGGTATATAGAGTCTTTGATTTAGATTAGGAATGATTTCCAGGGGATCCCGTACGTGTGATTTGATGCCGAGCAAAGGTTGCTATAACTGAAACATTTTCCATGGTAGATCGGATGTCTGATCCATTGTTGGTACCGTCAAACATTTTCCACGGTAGATTGTATGGAAATTTCTGATGTGCTTCCTTATCCTCGATGTGATTCGAGAGAAACCATCCGTATGCATGTACAACAAATCAGACCAGCCTTGCCAAACTCTATCCGTCCATAATCTCTTGCCAATAATAAAAATTGGGGAGATTATTACAAATTTAAAATGAAGCACCCGAATTACCGCTGCCACCGCAAGGAGAACGTGGGCCGACATATTTTTCTTAGAACAACCTGCTAGGTTTTATTGATCAATCAACATAGGGATACAAAATAGTATCATGTATGGTTGTCCTATAGCCAAACATGGCGGCCTTGGTCTAGAAATAATGCAAACCTAGCTAAGTTATGTGCTTCATAATTTGAGCTTCTAAATTCTTGAAAGAAATTACACCGAATATAATATAAGAAGAGATCTCCTAGCGTATATTTCTCCGACGATAGGTTCATGCCTTCCTTCACTTCCTGCCTCTATGTCTTTGACAACACTAAGGCAATTTGAAGCAACATGTAGCCTCTGGATAGAAGTCATGAACCAATGGATGCGGTCTTTTACCATCGCGTTTCGCCTACAGCGCAAATCAGTCTAATCCAGTCCACTGTTGTGTCAGCCATGCACCAGCCTATGCTTCTTTTCTGGCTAGGTCCTACGCATGCCTGCCCGTGCGCTCTTTTTTAGTAGTTTCGTTTCCCTCCCATGCTCCCATGCTTGCGTTTAGGGATGCATAACTAAGGTCGCTAATTACTGTGGTAATAGTTACATATTAACGCACGGGCATCACTAATTGTGTTGTAAATAAAAGCACTAAAAAATCACGCGCGTGCAATCTTTATGAAGGTGGTGTATGGACTTTATCACAAGTATAAATTTCTCACAGAACTTTATGAAGGATGTGTATGAACTTTACAATAAAATCAGAAGGACTTTTTCAAAAACCAATAAAAACCTAAAGTTCTTTGATATTTGACTATAAAGTTCCAAAAAGAGTTAATAAAGTTCTCTACCTATTTTTTCAAAAGTTATGAGCTATTCCAGAGTTTTTCAAAAGTTCTTCTGTTTTTCATGGCAAAGTTCAGACACCAAATTAACAATCCTTGGTTCTCTATGCAACTATTTCAAAAACGTTCTTTCGGAACAATTTAAACAACGGGATATTTTAATTTTGTTGTGGTTGAATTATTTCTAGCACCGGGGGCTGGAGAGATAATCACGGGGATTACTACATCGGCTGGAGAGATAAGGCGTACACATGCAAAGAATCTAGCAACAGTGCACCTACTACCTAACATGAATACCCTGGGTCCTAGTGGGGTCCTTGTCAGTTTTCTCACATGCATGTCCGATCATGGGCAAGTATGGGCGGTGGAGATAGGCGTTGCGTATAGAACGCGAATGTAAAAGACTTTTTCGTGAACCAATGCAAGGGCTTCCCGACATGCTAAGGCTTCCAGGGATGTAGGATTGATGGCACCAGGAGGAACAAGGGCCGACGCCCTGAGATACATCCCATTCTGACCACGGCAAATAGCAGCTACAACCCCGCTAATTCTCTCTCGCGACACAGCCCCATCCATGTTTGACTTTAGCATAGTTATTCATATATAGATGACTTCCAAACCGGAGTTACCTTCTTCGGCAGGTGGACGAAGGCATGATTTTTTTTTCTTCTCATGGGCATGGCAGGACACTGCTGGCGACTATTTTGGGGTTAAACACGGATGGCGTCTCACGCAGGGTGTGGCTATACCTCGCTTCCTGCGAGACTGAGCCTGGCCTCGCTGCAAGCGCACCCTCCCGTCGCTAAAAGAATGGGTCGGCCCAAGTAGGTTCCTTTACATGTTCAATTTTCTCCTCTGTTTCCCATCTGTTCCATTTTTTTAATTTTGTTCATATTTACTAAAATATACTAAATACATATTTTTCAGAACTTAAATTTAAATAAAAATATTATGAAATATGTTTACATAGTATAAAAATTTGTTAGCGTAATTTTTCAAACTATTGATAACATTCAAACAAACAGTTTGTGTCATTTCAAAAAATGTTCTCGTGTTTCAAAAATTGTATGTGACATTTTTTAAAAATGCTAATAAAAAGTTAAAAATCATTTAACTCAAAAACAATGTTTTGTGCCATTTAAAAAAATGTAATTCACATTTTAAAAAATGTTCATGCATTTCAAAATAATATGTTCACATTTTGTAAAAAAATGTTTATACCATGTAAGAAATGTTCATGTAGTTTACAAAAAATGTTTCCTATCATCCAAAACAAATGTCTCATCATGTGTTTGAAAATTGTTCGAGACATATTTGAAAAATATATTCAAAAACATGTGTCTAGTAAAAATGATAATCACGTATTCAGAAAATGTTCAACATGTATAAACAAATGTTTCAGATGTATACAAAAAAATGTAGATTGTGTATTAAAAAACTAGACATCAGAATATATATTTTCAAAAGTGTTAAACATGTATAAAAAATGTACAATGTGTATGAAAAAAGTAGCCATCAATAGAAATATTTGAAAACATGTTAATCAAGTATTTATAAAAATGTTTCTGTTTAATATTACCTCCATCCCAAAATTATTGTCTTAGATTTTTCTAGATAGATTTTGGGACAGAGGGAGTATGAAAAATGTACAATGAGTATGCAAAATAGACATGTATTAAAAAAAGGAAACCTGATAAAAATAGAAAAACCAAAATCAAAAGAGAACCGTTGAAACCAACATAGAAAACCAAAGCAAAGGTAAAAAATAAAAATAAAGAAATCTGCTGAAAGAAACACATAAAAACTAGGAAATTCAGCCGACATTGAAGATTTGCAAATCCGGACTGGGAGCTCCCAGGAACCTTCCAAAAGCGTAACGATTGAAGCTCCCTCTTTGTTATTGGGCTAGCCCATTTGCAGGATTGTTGAGCACTTTGACCTCCTACCCCATGCAGAGGGTGAAAAAAGGGAGCAACTAACCAACTGTTGCCCTTGGGGATTCCGCGTCAAGTGAAACGTCCAACCACCATCACGTATCGCATGTTGGGGGCTCCCTCCAGATTTTGTTTTTTTATCTTTTTGTACATGTCTTTCCAGTTTTAGATAGGTTTTTTCACTTTTCAGATTTTGCCTAATTTGCCCTAGGCTTTGGAGAGAATGTTTTGTCGAAGTACAATTGTTCTTCTGGAAAGAAAAGAAATGTGCTTCCGCGAGAAACACAATTTGTGCTTTAAAAAAAAGTGAAAACCATAGCCATGCTTTCGGGCTCTGGTTTATTTTTGACATTTTTTATTGCCGTTTTTTATGGTTTTGATTTTTGTTTTGTTTTTACCATTTTTCGTTATTTTGGTCCTATTTTTTGCATTTTTCCTAGAAAATATTCACTGAAACCTATTAGCATGAGATTTAGTTCCAAAAATCTCGACGCGAGAAATCTAACCGTGAAAACGGTTTAGTATTTGGACTCATGGTTCAAAAGATAAAACTTTTTTTAATGAATGGATGTACAAAAAAGGGGGAAAAACTCGTATGTTACTACAAATGGTGCACTATTCGCAAAAAAAAAATACAAATGGTGCACATGCAGTATGCAACTTATCAACGCCTGAGAAGATGAGGAGTAACCTTTACAAAGGGTAACCCTTACTATGAATTCGGTGAAAAAACCAGCGGCCCACAAACACAACCCACACAGCCCAGAAATACACAAGAAAACAAAAGCTAGATGAAAAACGGTCCACGTACATGGGCCAAAAGCAACACACACGCATGCCGCGGGAGCACGGCCTGAAAAAAAAAAGGTATATTGAAGCATTTTAATCGTGCAGACTGCGGTCAGGAAATTATATGTGACTAGAACAATGCCCGTGCGTTTGATTGTGATTTACCTGCCCATAATATGCGATTGTGTAAATAAATGTTCATCAAATTTCGTTCGTGATTTACCTTATATTATGATCAGAAGTGATTTACCTGCCATAGTATACGATTGTGTAAATAAATGTTCATCAAATTCTGACCGTGATTTACCTTATATTTGGACTAGAAATTTGGTAAGTAAATTAAATTAGAATTGGTTCAGAAGGTAAGTAAATTAAGGTGATTGATTATTATACATGAAAGGTTGGATGGAGGAGTGGTGGGAAGAAAGGTGAAACGGGGAACTAATTCTTACTAGTAGAATGCCCGTGCGTTGCCACAGGCCAACAAATGAAATTGTGTAAACAATGCACATTTTCCTCCCCAGAAACGAGCATATCGCACGCAATGTTCAACCACAACACAAATGTAAGCATATTCTTCTCTCTATTCTTACAAACATGACACACCCCTCTAGCCGCCCTTTCCCATTAAACTTGCCGTTCATCACCTTCTCTGTCCATACATCATTCACCCTCTCAATCTATTGCCCCTTAATTTTGCATGTAGCTTCCATGTCATTGTTTCATTGTCTCGGACGGTACAAAAAAACCCTACCACATCACCTTCTTCTAGATCTATTCCTAATCCAAGGAAGCTAAATCTAGTTGAATGACCGTGCGTTGCCCTGAAAAATAAAATTATCTATGAAAACACATATCATAATATCATTATGTGGAGTTTGTACATCACATGCTTATGACTATGTTTCTCCAAGCATGCATTTCAATTTCCACCCTCACCAAAATATGTACTTACATGTGCTCCTTCAACCACACAAATAC
This sequence comes from Triticum aestivum, assembly GCF_018294505.1. Taxonomy (NCBI): domain Eukaryota; kingdom Viridiplantae; phylum Streptophyta; class Magnoliopsida; order Poales; family Poaceae; genus Triticum; species Triticum aestivum. Next base: position 714,703,460 of record NC_057803.1, on the reverse strand, counting down.
GTCTTATCCCCCCCTCCATGAAATTCGCTTTGCATCATTGTGTTGCACATGTGATATTTAAAAACAAGGAAGCGAGTGGTGTCATCAGCATTAGTCATCTACATTTGGCACTCGGGAAGAAGGCACAATTGGCTTCTCTGACCAGATTTGATTCTATCTAGGTGTTACTCTTCTATATTGACGAGTTCCGTCTGTGAAGCGAATTCTAGGCTTCCTCCTGTTCAACACAGGTACCAAATTTGAGATGCAAAACTTTAAGATGTACATGATTTCTTGCACAAATCCTCTTGCCGAATCATGGAGCTTCAAATTTTCTGTGGACAAAATCATCCGAGTGCAGTGTATTGCAATGCTCGAGTAATAAACATATACAAAGAACTTTTGAGTCTATGAATTTATGATAGTGAGGAGTATAAACTATGAAACATAGATTGGAATCTCATGAGGTCAGTACAACTTAAATGAAGTTCCTAAAGAATATAAGTTGAAGATTTCGTAACATATCAGTTGGTATTTCAATGATAGTTGGACCATAAAGTTTGCAAGCTAGTTTCCCTTCTAAGAAGGGCCAAATACATTCCTTATAAACAGCTGGACCTCTATGTCCTTAGTAAGTTTCCCGAAAAAAGCGACACTTGCACCATCATGGATGTCCGAGTACTTCGCATGCTATTTCTCCCACCTCCGTTTTTTGTCTCCCCTCCCCTTTCGCAAAAGAAAACGGTTTTACCCATGCATGTTCACCGCTGGAAATAAGCCCCAACTCATGCATGCACATGCTTTAAAAAAAAGCCAGCCGACCCGAAAAGGAAATCTTGCCCACACACTCCGGAGGTGAGCTCGTCCAATCTTGCCACCACTCCATCTCCCCCGATTGTCGTTCTCCACCTTCCCAGCCCTCGCCACTTCACCTCCCCCATCCATGCACCGCTTTTGTAGGCAGCCCCTGTCATCGCCGCCTTCATCGATGGCCCCCTCGCCACCACCACAGCGTGATGCCTTGCCATCATCTACATGCCCCCATCAGTTGCGTCCACTAATCAAATAGTGGGACCTACAAACAGATTATACACTAAAAACTTAGTACGCAAGATTAGTGCAAACCCAAACCAGATTCAGCGAACTAAACCAAATATAACTCCCAGGCAAAGAAGGGTACCTCCCCATCAGTTCCATAGAGTCACACGATCGACAACATATACAGATTTCCGATCAGATGAGTAGACAATGTTGCGAACCTCCCCAGACCATTCTGCAAAGGGTTACAAAATGGTAGATAGAAAATAGGGATGCATTTTATGTCCTCGTAGAAAGGACATATAGATATAATATATATGTCCAGAAATTTACCTAGAGCATGTACATTTAGAATTTTGTTAGCAACTCACCTGTAGAAGGCATAAAAATTGAGGTCACCAGACACAAAATTAAAAAATACATACACATCATGTATGTTCACGATCATGTGAAGTGAAACAATTTTGAACGATAAACCGAAAAATGACGTGTTAAATTAGTCTACGTTCCCAGGAGGCCAAACAGAAATCAAAAGATGTGATGTTCAGTTTATTTATCTGATAGGAAATGCTCTCTAGTTATATTATTACAGTTATCAGTCTACAAACTGAAAGGCATTGTGCTATTCATGACAGTTCTCTTGAACTTCTGATGCAAGAATGCAAATTCGAATGACAAGAATAGACGGTGCCCCTTAATATAGACCCAAAATTAATTTAGTAAACCCATTGATCACAAGATTTTCCGACAGAAACACGATAGACTTCCCGACCTAGCCCTAGAACGGAACCCGTAACGTCCCCCGCCGCTCGGTCCCCAGCCCGCACTGTCGTGGGCGCCTCCCACACCGGCGGCATCCCTTCGGGGTCCCCAAGATGACGAGCGATCCGGCGCGGAGGAAAGGGCTGGCACTGAGGAGCAGCGACTCGGTCGGGAGCCTGGCCAGCGCCAGCGGCTCCCTCCATCATCGCCGCCCTCGGCCACATCCAACGCGGTCGTCGGCCACGAAGAGGCGGACGAGCCCGGCAGCAAGGTGTTGTCCCTCCCATCGCTTTCATGTTCGACTACTCTTCCTTGGATCGCCTACCACCACAGATGCAGGGATCCTCTTGACTCACACGCCGACCATGCCTCAACCAGCGAGCATCGGCGCATCGCCGGCGCTCCTTGTGCTCTCCCTCCTCTCTTCCATGGTTGGCACAAGGGAGGGATGAGACGGGCAGGAGAGAGCCTCTTTATCTAGATCAGGCAGGGGTTAGGTTTGGAAAGAGTAAATCAGCTGGAGCGATTGAGGGAAGGAGATCGGAATGGAGCAGGGCGCGATTGAAGGGTATGGCAAGAAGAACTTTTTTGGAAAGTGTCACGACCGGTTTTCCAATAAAAATATTTATTGAGAAACCAATCTTTTGAGTCCAGTATGAGAGAAATCCTCCTCACTGGTAGACAATTTCTTGATACAATAAGCCAGTAGCATAAAATATATTACAGGGTCGAACTGCGGTTGCTCAACCAAATTATTACAAGCACGCCAATAATTATACATAATGGCGGACATGACACAGTGGTGTGGAGACATACTACTGACTCGAGGATAGGGCGGTGGTGGAAAAACACAGCGGGGAGAGAAATACAAGACTCTAAGTCTATCATCTCATCGAGCGTCGAGGTGAGGCTCGATGAATTTATTTGGTAGTGGAAGCGGATATAAAACAGTGACCAAATCCAGGGTCGCACGAGACTGACTGGGACTCCTCTAAGTGTCGGACTCGCTATCAAACTCTTCATCCATGAGATCGCCTTCGTCAGCATCTGGCCAAATCAACAAGCCAGTGAGTACTCTGAAAGTACTCGCAAGACAGTTCGGACGTAAGATATAACAAATGCATGCATGGACGCGTCATGAATAAATTCACCAATGTACATTCAAAATTAGCATAACAAGGTAAGTAAAAGGGAAACGCCGGTAGTCCGCCTGAAATCCCAACAGAACATAAATAATTACCGATCGGGTGTCTGAAGCGACGCCTCGAAAGGTGAACAAATAAATATAAGGAAAAAGATGCCACAGTCGGGCGTCTTAGCGACACCACATAAAGGGCTTAAAAAGAAATACCTCAGTCGGACGTCGGGGCGACGTCACAGAAAGGGCTTTAAAAGAAATGCCACAGTCGGACGTCGGGGCGACATCACAGAAAGGGCTTTAAAAGAAATGCCACAGTCGGACGTCGGGACGACATCACAGAAAGGGCTTTAAAAGAAATGCCACAGTCGGACGTCGGGGCGACATCGCAGAAAGGGCTTTAAAAGAAATGCCACAGTCGGACGTCGGGGCGACATCACAGAAAAGGCTTTAAAAGAAATGCCACAGTCGGATGTCGGGACGACATCACAGAAAGGGCTTTGATTCACAAGTAAATAATACTCATAATAACCATTTAATTCATGAGAATAAATGGGTTAGTCCATCCACAGGAATATTCATTTAACCGGAATTAGCACTCAAGCGAATCACCGGAGTCTCTGTCATCAAAACTGTCATTGTTAGGACAAGATAATACGAATTTGGACATGGAATAGATGATTTGGAGGGGATATATGACTCTGCAGAGTTTGTACAAAATTATTCCCACAGCCAACGGATTTCCATAGTCACGAAGGACTAGTTCCGTTTACGGTATTTCGGAAGAAAACACAGCTAACCAGTACACACCCATCCTACCTCTCGATGCTAGGAATCATCCTAGACATCGTCCAAGAAAAACTTTTGAGACGGGGAGATCACAATCTCGAATAGCATGGGATCAAATTTATATACGCGCGCTCTAAGGGGTGCCCCCCTCTCGGTCCCAACCGGAAACACCCATGCCCCCTGACCGGATGACTGGCTTTAATCCAGGGCCATGGAACCATCATCACGGCCTCTCCTTTTGGTGTGTACCAGAAAAGCGGTTTGCAACTTACTAAACCATATTCCTTGCGGAAAACATGTGGTAGTACAGGGAAGAAAATGAGGGGAACTGGACCGACACGGTTTGACACTGAAGTCACATAGTCCGGCATGAGACTGGCATGCTACAACACTGCCATCTCACCCATCCTCATGCCAACACATGGCCATTCATACTCACATCCATCCACTTATGGATCATCGAACTCACTTACCTCATTATCGCATAAAATAACGTTCATCGATATGCTTATCAACATGCCATGAAACTAACTAAATGCAAAACATGCCAAGACACTCATCATATCAAAAGTTCAAACATGCTTGCCTGGTTCGGAGTAGTCGGAGCCTAGCTCGGTGAAGTTCGCGGCTCTGTCACCTCCTTCGGTATCTACGGTATAAAGAAAGTATATGCGCTATCGTAAATACCAAGAGGTGCACAAAAAGTATACCAAATATTTTTCAAATAAATATGATAAAAAACTAGACAAAATTTTAAAGAGAACAGAAAAAGAATCAATCAAAAATACCTTTCTGTTTAAAAGTTATAAAGGGTTTTTGTCCAGGGACTCATCTGTAATGAAACAGAAGTTTTCTAGGGGCTAGTTTATAAAAACAGAAAGCGCTTCGGTAGCGACTACGCCAGCCCAGAGGGAAAGCGCATTCGGCAGAAGACGTTTTCAGAAAACGCTTCGCTTAGGACAGGATAGAGAGGCTGACAGGCGGGTCCCGCCTGTCAGGTTTAAATATTCAAACGGGGCGGCAGAGTTCGCCGGTGCCCGAGAGCCGCGGTGGTCGCCGGCGGCGATCCACGGCGAGGCAGAGAGATCGGAGGGTACCTCCGTGTTCAGGGCACCCTTCCGCGTCGGTTGGTGGTGGTGGTGGCGGTCGGCGAGCACCACGTCGACGGCGAGCTTTGCTCCGGCGGACGGCGGTTCGGGTGGTTGCGGGACTTCGTCGGAGAGAGCTGCAGTGATCAAATTGAGGAGGGGGTTAGGCTTCTGGTAGCTAGAGGGAGTAACGGACGGGGTTTGGGCGCCGGAGATGGCCTCACCGGAGCGAATCGTGGTGGAGGCCGAGGCGGATCGGGGCGGCCGGAGCTGGGGGAGGAGACCTCCTCGAGGTCCCCCTAGTGGCCTGGCGGGGCGTTGGTGAGGTGTAGTGATGATGCATGCACGAGGGTGAGCTCGGGGGCCCTTTTTATAGGCGGTCCGAGGCGGTGGCCGTGAACGGGGATTTCCGGCGATGGTTACGGTGGCGCAGTGCTCGGTCGGGGGTGATAAGGGAGTCGAGCGCCGTCGTGGGAGTTTACTGGGTCCGTTTAGACGCTAACCGGACTTGGATTAGAAGCTTAGGGCAGGCTTTGGTCGGAACGGGACGGCGCGGGTCCGTTGGCCGCAGAGAGCGCGTCCAGTGCTGTCGGGCCACGGCGACGGTGCAGCGGGGGTGCGCTGGCGTGCATGAGGCCACGCGGAGAGCCAGGGAGCGATGGGCGGCGCGGAACGGCGTTGAGCCGCCGTTCTTGTTCCCTGTCGGCTGCAACGGGGTTTCGGCCGCCGCAAGACACGCCGGCGTGGGCGGCCAGGGCGCCACCGACGCCGGGAAGACGCCAAGCGCGCGTGCGGGGGTGCTGGCCAGGGAGAAAAAGCCGCGTGCAACGCGCCAAGCGCACTGTGGCCGCGTGACTGAAACTGACGGACGAAAACGACACTGAAAACTGAATCTCTGAACTTTCTGAATTTGCAAAGGAATAGTGCAGCTCAGGTGTTCGACAGAATGCTTTTGGCCTCTGCAGATTTTTCCTTGAGCTGAAAGTTGGTGGAGTGGCTTCTCATTGCTCACATAGGTTGCCTGAATTTTGGTGGAATTTTTGGAGTAGTGTAGATATGAATTTCATCAAATTTGGCAAATCTGGTCCAAACTTGCAGAGACTGAATTTTGAAAATTTTGAAAAGAGGAGGAGTGGATCAAGATGGTTCTGGGTTGTGGGTACAAAGGACTATCCAGGAGAGTTGGTTTGAGATCAAAACTCAAATGCAATATGGTACTTTCTTTGAAAATCCCTCAGGCTCCAAATAATTATCAGATTTGTTTTGAGAGGAAAAATAATTAGAATAAAATCCAAAACTTGTTTGGATTAGTTGGGACAGAGGACTTAGGTTGATCACAAGGTGTAGGGGAGGTTTTGGAGGGGTTTTACCACATGGGAACAATGCAAAGTCAAGGGTGGTTCCAAGATATGAAAATCCCCAAATTTTCATGGAGTTTCATTTTAAAAGAAAACAATTTAAACTCAAAAATAAATTTGAGAGAGAACCAACAGAGAAGAAGTTTCAAAAGATCAAACACCAAAGTTTGAAAAAATAAAATCCTTGCCAAAGCAAAGGAAGTTTTTAAGTGGAAGGTTTTTCTGAAAAAGAAAAATTTTAAATGGCCTCTCTTCAAAAACCACAAAGTTTTTGATAAAAACCAAATAAATAAAAAATGGAGTGTCACAACACCTACCCCCTTAGGAAAAATCTCGTCCCCGAGATTTCAGCTGATCCTTAAATAGGTGTGGATGCTCAGTCCGAAGAAAATCCTCGCTTTCCCAAGTTGCTTCACTGTCGGTGTGATTGCTCCACTGGACTTTGAAAAACTTGATGGTCTTCTGTCGGGTCCTCCTTTCAGATTCCTCTAATATTCTTACGGGACGTTCTCGATAAGTGAGGTCTGGCTGCACATCAATGTTTTCATGGGATACTTGTTTCTCTGGGTTGCTTACGTACTTCCTTAATTGAGAGACGTGGAACACGTCGTGAATGTCGGACAAGTCTTCGGGTAAGTCTAGCTGGTAGGCCATAGTGCCTCTTCGTGCCACTATGCAGAATGGTCCAATGAATCTTGGTGCTAACTTTCCTTTAATCTTGAATCGTTGCAATCCTCTCATAGGGGATACTCTCAGGTATACGAACTCACCGGGTTCGAAGCTGACCCTACGATGTTTCTGATCATAATAACTCTTCTGTCGACTTTGAGCGGTCTTAAGTCGGTCTCTGATTAGCTTGACCTTTTCCTCGGCTTCTCTGAGCAGGTCTGGCCCGAAGATGCGGCTGTCTCCGGTCTCTGACCAATTTAACGGGGTACGACATCTTCGTCCGTATAAAGCCTCAAATGGTGCCATTTGTAGGCTGGCCTGGTAGCTATTGTTATACGCGAACTCGGCGTATGGCAGGCTTTCTTCCCAACTGGTTCCATATGTGAGGACACATGCCCTCAGCATGTCTTCTAAAACTTGGTTTACGCGTTCTAGTTTGTCCATCAGTCTGTGGATGGTATGCGGTACTGAAGGCTAGTTGGGTTCCCAGAGCCTGTTGTAAATGCTCCCAAAATCTTGAGACAAACTGAGTGCCTCTGTCGGATATTATAGTCTTCGGGACACCGTGCAGACAAACTATGCGGGAAAGATAAATCCTGGCAAGCCTCTGAGTGGTGTAGGTTGTCTTCACTGGAATAAAGTGTGCCACTTTGGTCAACCTGTCAGTGATGACCCATATGGCATCATTCCCGTGTCGTGACCGAGGTAGTCCGACAATAAAATCCATCCCTATTTCATCCCATTTCCACTCAGGTATTTTGTTAGGTTGCAGTAGTCCGGCTGGTCTCTGATGTTCAGCTTTTATGCGTTGACATGAGTCGCAACATGCAATGAAGGCGGCTATGTCCCTCTTCATACCGTGCCACCAAAATCTTTCCTGAATATCCTTATACATTTTGGTTCCTCCAGGGTGGATCGAATATGGAGTGGTGTGTGCTTCAGCTAAAATTTGCTGTTTAAGGTCTTCTATGTTTGGCACGCATAGCCTTTCTCCGTACCATAATATTCCTTCATTGTCTATGACGAATTCCGAGGCCTTGCCCATACTCAACTTTCTTTTAATTCCTTCAATGCTGGGGTGACCGGGCTGAGCTTCTTTAATTTTCTCCACAAGGTTGGGTTGTATTTCCAAGTTTGATATGGTGCCTTCTGCTACCATTATCAAGTTGAGCTTGGCAAATTCTTGATGGAATTCGGGCCTCAAGCTGTGCAGATAGTTTCCGTCGGAGCTGGGGTTCCGACTCAGGGCATCGGCCACTACATTTGCTTTCCCTGGATGGTAATGGATACCAACATCATAATCCTTTACCAATTCCAACCAGCGTCGTTGCCGTAAATTTAGTTCTGGCTGCGTGAAAATATATTTGAGACTTTTGTGATCCGTATATATTTCACATCGATTCCCAAGTAAGAAATGCCTCCATTCCTTGAGTGCATGAATAACTGCTGCCATTTCTAAGTCATGAGTGGGATAATTTTCCTCATGCTTGCGAAGTTGCCTTGAAGCGTAGGCGACAACCTTGCCTTCTTGCATCAACACGCATCCGAGACCCTTTCTGGACGCGTCACAATATACTTCAAAATTCTTGTGTATGTCGGGTACAATTAATACCGGTGCTGTTGTTAACTTCCGCTTTAGCTCTTGGAAACTTTTCTCGCAGGCTTCTGTCCACTCAAACTTCTTATCTTTCTTGAGCAACTGTGTCATAGGCTTGGCTATGGTGGAAAATCCTTCAATAAATCTGCGGTAATATCCTGCCATTCCCAAGAAACTCCGTATGTCCGTTACGCTGGCTGGTGATTTCCAGTCAAGTACGGCCTTGACTTTCTCTGGGTCCACTGCGATACCGTCTTGAGTCAGCACGTGGCCTAGAAAACCTACTTGTCTTAGCCAAAATTCGCACTTGCTGAACTTGGCATACAATTGGTGTTTTCTTAGCTCTCCTAGCACAATCCTGAGATGTTCTGCGTGCTCTTCTGGTGTCTTGGAGTATACCAGAATATCGTCGATGAATACCACGACGAACTTGTCCATAAACTTCATAAATACTTTGTTCATGAGGTGAACAAAATATGCTGGGGCGTTAGTTAATCCAAATGGCATCACTGTGAACTCGTACAGTCCATATCTGGAGGTGAAGGCTGTTTTGGGGATATCTTCCGTTCGTACCTTCAATTGATGGTATCCTGACCTTAAGTCAATTTTTGAGAATACCTTGGCCTGAGCAAGTTGATCAAACAAATCGTTTATCCTTGGCATCGGGTATTTGTTTTTGACTGTGACCATGTTAAGTGCTCGATAGTCAATACACAATCTCAGCGTTCCATCCTTCTTTTTGGCAAATAAAATTGGTGATCCCCAAGGTGAGGAGCTGGCTCGAATGTATCCTTTTTCCAGTAATTCCTTTATTTGCTTCTTCAACTCGATCAACTCGGATGGTGCCATTCTGTATGGTTTCTTGTATATGGGGGTGGTTCCTGGTGCTAGCTCAATGCGGAATTCTATTTCTCGGTCTGGTGGCATGCCTGGTAGCTCTTCAGGGAATACATCTGGAAATTCACACACTACTGGAACCTTGTTTAGCTCAGAAACGTCCACCTTATTTAATCTCGGTTGCCGGGGTATTTTTCCTTCCTTGGCTGATACTCTTATTGTCTTCCCTTGGTGGTGTGTGAGAATTACGGTCCTGTTGAAACAGTCGATAAAACCCTTATTGGTGGTTAGCCAATCCATCCCTAGGATGACATCCAGTCCTTTATTTTCCAATACAATAAGATTTGCGTGAAACTCCAATCCTTCGAACTCAATGACCACATTCTGACAGTAATTCTGAGTAACTTGCTGAATCCCAGGGGACTTGATGGTCATGGATTTCTCCAAAGGAAGCATCGAAAAATTATTTTGCAAAGCAAAACTTTTCGAAATGAAAGAGTGAGAAGCTCCAGAATCAAACAAAACCATTGCAGGTATTGTGTTGACAGGAAACGTACCGAGTACGATATCCGGAGCATTTTGTGCCTCCTCTTTGGTTACGTGGTTCAGATGACCCTTCCTGTGGTTATTGTTGGGATTGAAATTGTTTCGCTTGGGCGCTGAATTATTGCCGCCGTTGTTCGGCTTTGGGGTTGAACTCCTTGGCTTGGGGCACTGTTTGGCATAGTGCCCTTCTTCTCCACAAGCGTAACAAGTAACGCCGGGGCGATAGGTGAATTCCTTGTCCCTTGCATGAAAATTCTTGATTGGGCGTGAGACATTGGATGAGAATTTGTGTGTCCCACCCTTTTGAAAATCTGTCTTGCTTCGGTGATTGCGAGCGTGATTAGTCTGGTCCCTTTTTCGCTTGCGGATATCTTCCAGACTGCGTCTCTCATTTTCCAGAGTAATGGCCTTGTCCACCAGTGTTTTAAAATCAGGAAAAGTGTGCACGACCAGTTGGCATTTAAGCGCGGGCGCCAGACCGTCAAGGAATTTCTCCATCTTCTTGATTTCAGTCATACGCTCCTCATTGGCGTAGCGGGATAATAGGGTAAATTGACTGTTGTAATCTGACACTGTCATGTTCCTTTGTTTGAGGTCATCGAATTCTCTCTTCTTGATTTTCATAATACTCTTAGGAATATGTGCACCACGGAAACCTTCCTTGAAATCATCCCAGGTTATGTCATTTTCGTTGGGATGCATGTGCAGAAAATTCTCCCACCACGATGCGGCTGCTCCTGTGAGATAGTGTGGAGCATATAGTACTTTCTCGAGATCTGAACATTTTGCAATAATTAATTTTCTCTCCATATCTCGAAGCCAGTCCTCGGCTTCAAGAGGCTTGTCAGTGTGAGAAAATGTTTGAGGACGTGTCTTCTGTAGCTCAGATAACTTGGAATGCTGCTGATACTGTCCATGATGATTCCCCATGTTGATGACTTGGTTCATCATCTCACGATGTTGTTGCTGACTCTGCTCATAAAGGCGGCACATTTGTGAAAGTGCCGATTCACTGCCCTGTTGGCTTGACTGTCCCTGAGTGAACTCGTTGTTGGGTTGTGTATCATAATTTTCCTCTGGTGGAGTTGGCATGGAGCGTGTCCAAGGACGAGACATTTTTCACTCTGGGGATATATTTTTGTAAAACTCATAAGAAAAGCGGAAAGAGTCGAAAAACAAAACCATAAATGCATAAAGCTGGCAAATAGAAATAAATAACTCAGCTTACTTAAGAAAAACAAATCGACTTGCGCACGGAGAAGGACTGCTCATTACATATCTTACACGCGGGCGGTAATTATACAATACATCACTCAGGATATGCGTACATAATCCTGACATGTTATTTAGGCTAGTGCACTTCTCCAGATCCTACATGATGCGCAAACAGGCTACTTCTCACAACCTATGTACATATCTTACAAAGCGGTACAATACACGGCAGCTAAGCGTACTCAGGCAGAGATGTTGACGACCTCCTTTGCCCTGCCGAGGGCGAGGCGTAGCGAGGTTGGGGACTCGACTTCCTCCTCGCTAATGGGCTCCATACGCGTGGTGTTGCGCAGAGTGGACGGAGCGGTTGCCAGGGGCGGAGCAACACGTACAGGAGTGGGCGCGAAGGGTGGTGCAGTGCGCGCTGAAGTGGGCGCAATGACTTGGTTGAATTCTTTGGTAGAAGGCAGGCGACGAGTAGGCGTATAAGATGCTGAGGACGAGACCAAAGTCAGTGGCGGAGCGATGGGTAGGAGCTCCCTCCTGTTGGCAGCACAGCCATGGACTGAGTCCATGCGGGTAGCTACGAAGTCGTCCACCAGGTTGTCGAAGGCTGCCTCCAGGGCCCGGAGATACTCAATGAGCATCTCAAAAGCCTCGTCTCGTTCTCCTCTGGGGCAGGAGTATGCGTAGTGACAGGTGTAAGGCACATGGCACGGAAGATAACGGTAACGACGAGTCTTCATCACGGGAAGGACATCCCTGAGACGAGCTATCGCCTCGCGGGCTGCCATCTGCATAGCATGCCTCTCCGTAGGCATGGCTCTTCCCACGAACCGGAAGCGGCGTAACTCACCACGCCCTCCCTTGAACTGTACCGCGGCCTGGTGCATGGTCAGACTGTCGTTGACTCGGTGCTGGCAGAGTGTGAAGACTGGGCGCACGGATGGCCCCATCGCGACCTGAACGATGAAAGAAAGAAGCTTGACGAACCCATCGGGCACGTTGGCGAAGGTCTGAGACTCGCAGCTGTTGTCGGCCATCTACAAAAGTAGGCAAAAATTCTGCAGGGTCAGATCATAAATTTATGCTGACTGACAGAAAATGACTACAATTGCAAAAATATAAATTAGCTCTATCATGCTAATAACTAATTAGCGATCGCACCTAGTGGCTTCCTACAGTCAGCCTGGCTCTGGTACCAAGCTTGTCACGACCGGTTTTCCAATAAAAATATTTATTGAGAAACCAATCTTTTGAGTCCAGTATGAGAGAAATCCTCCTCACTGGTAGACAATTTCTTGATACAATAAGCCAGTAGCATAAAATATATTACAGGGTCGAACTGCGGTTGCTCAACCAAATTATTACAAGCACGCCAATAATTATACATAATGGCGGACATGACACAGTGGTGTGGAGACATACTACTGACTCGAGGATAGGGCGGTGGTGGAAAAACACAGCGGGGAGAGAAATACAAGACTCTAAGTCTATCATCTCATCGAGCGTCGAGGTGAGGCTCGATGAATTTATTTGGTAGCAGAAGCGGATATAAAACAGTGACCAAATCCAGGGTCGCACGAGACTGACTGGGACTCCTCTAAGTGTCGGACTCGCTATCAAACTCTTCATCCATGAGATCGCCTTTGTCAGCATCTGGCCAAATCAACAAGCCAGTGAGTACTCTGAAAGTACTCGCAAGACAGTTCGGACGTAAGATATAACAAATGCATGCATGGATGCGTCATGAATAAATTCACCAATGTACATTCAAAATTAGCATAACAAGGTAAGTAAAAGGGAAACGGCGGTAGTCCGCCTGAAATCCCAACAGAACATAAATAATTACCGATCGGGTGTCTGAAGCGACGCCTCGAAAGGTGAACAAATAAATATAAGGAAAAAGATGCCACAGTCGGGCGTCTTAGCGATACCACATAAAGGGCTTAAAAAGAAATACCTCAGTCGGACGTCGGGGCGACGTCATAGAAAGGGCTTTAAAAGAAATGCCACAGTCGGACGTCGGGGCGACATCACAGAAAGGGCTTTAAAAGAAATGCCACAGTCGGACGTCGGGACGACATCACAGAAAGGGCTTTAAAAGAAATGCCACAGTCGGACGTCGGGGCGACATCGCAGAAAGGGCTTTAAAAGAAATGCCACAGTCGGACGTCGGGGCGACATCACAGAAAAAGGCTTTAAAAGAAATGCCACAGTCGGATGTCGGGACGACATCACAGAAAGGGCTTTGATTCACAAGTAAATAATACTCATAATAACCATTTAATTCATGAGAATAAATGGGTTAGTCCATCCACAGGAATATTCATTTAACCGGAATTAGCACTCAAGTGAATCACCGGAGTCTCTGTCATCAAAACTGTCATTGTTAGGACAAGATAATACGAATTTGGACATGGAATAGATGATTTGGAGGGGATATATGACTCTGCAGAGTTTGTACAAAATTATTCCCACAGCCAACGGATTTCCGTAGTCACGAAGGACTAGTTCCGTTTACGGTATTTCGGAAGAAAACATAGCTAACCAGTACACACCCATCCTACCTCTCGATGCTAGGAATCACCCTAGACATCGTCCAAGAAAAACTTTTGAGACGGGGAGATCACAATCTCGAATAGCATGGGATTAAATTTATATACGCGCGCTCTAAGGGGTGCCCCCCTCTCGGTCCCAACCGGAAACACCCATGCCCCCTGACCGGATGACTGGCTTTAATCCAGGGCCATGGAACCATCATCACGGCCTCTCCTTTTGGTGTGTACCAGAAAAGTGGTTTGCAACTTACTTAACCATATTCCTTGCAGAAAACATGTGGTACTACAGGGAAGAAAATGAGGGGAACTGGACCGACACGGTTTGACACTGAAGTCACATAGTCCGGCATGAGACTGGCATGCTACAACACTGCCATCTCACCCATCCTCATGCCAACACATGGTCATTCATACTCACATCCATCCACTTATGGATCATCGAACTCACTTACCTCATTATCGCATAAAATAACGTTCATCGATATGCTTATCAACATGCCATGAAACTAACTAAATGCAAAACATGCCAAGACACTCATCATATCAAAAGTTCAAACATGCTTGCCTGGTTCGGAGTAGTCGGAGCCTAGCTCGGTGAAGTTCGCGGCTCCGTCACCTCCTTCGGTATCTACGGTATAAAGAAAGTATATGCGCTATCGTAAATACCAAGAGGTGCACAGAAAGTATACCAAATATTTTTCAAATAAATATGATAAAAAACTAGACAAAATCTTAAAGAGAACAGAAAAAGAATCAATCAAAAATACTTTTCTGCTTAAAAGTTATAAGGGTTTTTGTCCAGGGACTCATCTGTAATGAAACAGAAGTTTTCTAGGGGCTAGTTTATAAAAACAGAAAATGTTTCGGCAGAAACTACGCCATCCCAAAGGGAAAGCGTATTTGGCAGAAGATGTTTTCAGAAAACGCTTCGTTTAGGAAGGACAGAGAGGCTGACAGCGGGTCCCGCTTGTCAGGTTTGAAAATATGAACGGGGCGGCAGATCTCGCCGGTGCCCGAGAGCCGCGGTGGTCGCCGGCGGTGATCCACGGCGAGGCAGGGGGATCGGAGGGTACCTCCGTGCTCAGGGCACCCTTCCGCGTCGATTGGTGGTGGTGGTGGTCGCCGGCGAGTACCACGTCGACGGCGAACTTTGCTCCGGCGGACGGCGGCTCGGGTGGTCGAGGGACTCGTTGGAGAGGGCTGCAGAGATCAAATTGAGGAGGGGGTTAGGCTCCTGGTAGCTAGAGGGAGTGACGGACGGGGTTTAGGCGCCGGAGATGGCCTCACCGGAGCGAATCGTGTGTTGGGTAACGTAGCAGAAATTCAAAAAATTTCCTACGTATCACCAAGATCTATCTATGGAGAGACCAGCAACGAGTAGAAAGAAGAGTGCATCTACATACCCTTGTAGATCGCTAAGCGGAAGCGTTCAAGTGAACGGGGTTGATGGAGTCGTACTCGTCGTGATTCAGATCACCGATGATCCTAGTGCCGAACGGACGGCACCTCCGCGTTCAACACACGTATAGCTTGACGATGTCTCCCACGCCTTGATCCAGCAAGGAGAGAGGGAGAGGTTGAGGAAGACTCCATCCAGCAGCAGCACAACGGCGTGGTGGTGATGGAGGAGCGTGGCAATCCTGCAGGGCTTCGCCGAGCACCTACGGGAGAGGAGATGTGTCACGGGAGGGAGAGGGAGGCAACCAAAGGCCTTAGGTATGATTGCTCCTCCTTTTCCCCACTATATATAGGGCCAAGGGAGAGGGGGAGGGCGCAGCCTTGCCCCCTCCTCCAAGGAAGGGGTGCGGCTAAGGATGGGGAGGAGTCCATCCTCCCCAAGGCACCTCGGAGGTGCCTTCCCCCTTTAGGACTCTTCCCTCTCCAAGTTTCCTTGCGCATGGGCCTCTTAGGGCTGGTGCCCTTGGCCCATGTAGGCCAAGGCGCACCCCCTACAGCCCATGTGGCCCCCCGGGGCAGGTGGCCCCACCCGGTGGGCCCCCGGGACCCTTCCGGTGGTCCCGGTACAATACCGATGACCCCGAAACTTGTCCCGATGGCCGAAACAGGACTTCCTATATATAAATCTTTACCTCCGGACCATTCCGGAACTCCTCGTGACGTCCGGGATCTCATCCGGGACTCCGAACAACATTCGGTAACCACATACAAGCTTCCTTTATAACCCTAGCGTCATCGAACCTTAAGTGTGTAGACCCTACGGGTTCGGGAGACATGCAGACATGACCGAGACGTTCTCCGGTCAATAACCAACAGCGGGATCTGGATACCCATGATGGCTCCCACATGTTCCACGATGATCTCATCGGATGAACCACGATGTCAAGGACTCAATCGATCCCGTATACAATTCCCTTTGTCCAGCGGTATTTTACTTGCCCGAGATTCGATCGTCGGTATACCGATACCTTGTTAAATCTCGTTACCGGCAAGTCACTTTACTCGTTCCGTAACACATCATCCCGTGATCAACTCCTTGGTCACATTGCGCATATGATGATGTCCTACCGAGTGGGCCCAGAGATACCTCTCCGTTTTCACGGAGTGACAAATCCCAGTCTCGATCCGCATAAAACAATAGATACTTTCGGAGATACCTGTAGTGCACCTTTATAGTCACCCAGTTACATTGTGACGTTTGATACACCCAAAGCACTCCTACGGTATCCAGGAGTTACACGATCTCATGGTCAAAGGAAGAGATACTTGACATTGGCAAAGCTCTAGCAAACGAACTACACGATCTTTGTGCTATGCTTAGGATTGGGTCTTGTCCATCACATCATTCTCCTAATGATGTGATCCTGTTATCAACGACATCCAATGTCCATAGTCAGGAAACCATGACTATCTGTTGATCACAACGAGCTAGTCAACTAGAGGCTCACTAGGGACATATTGTGTTCTATGTATTCACACGTGTATTACGATTTCCGGATAATACAGTTATAGCATGAATAAAAGACAATTATCATGAACAAGGAAATATAATAATAATACTTTTATTATTGCCTCTAGGGCATATTTCCAACAGTCTCCCACTTGCACTAGAGTCAATAATCTAGTTCACATCGCCATGTGATTAACACTCACAGGTCACATCGCCATGTGACTAATACCCAAGAGTTTACTAGAGTCAGTAGTCTAGTTCACATCACTATGTGATTAACACTCAATGAGTTTTATGTTTGATCATGTTGCTTGTGAGAGAGGTTTTAGTCAACAGGTCTGAACCTTTCAGATCCGTGTGTGCTTTACAAATCTCTATGCCATCTCCTAGATGCAGCTTCCACGCTCTATTTGGATCTATTCCAAACAACTGTTCTACTTGGAGCTATTCTAAATTATTGCTCCATTATATGTATCCGGTCTCTCTACTCAGAGCTATCCGGATAGGTGTCAAGCTTGCATCGTTGTAACCTTTACGACGATCTCTTTTACCACCTCCATAATCGAGAAAATTCCTTAGTCCACTAGTTACTAAGGATAACTTTGACCGCTGTCTTGTGAGCCATTCTTGGATCACTCTTGTACCCCTTGACTGACTCATGGCAAGGCATACTTCAGGTGCGGTACACAGCATAGCATACTGAAGAGCCTACGTCTTAAGCATAGGGGACGACCTTTGTCCTTTCTCTCTATTCTGCCGAGGTCGAGCTTTAAGTCTTAACTTCGTACCTTACAACTCAGGCAAGAACTCCTTCTTTGACTGATCCATCTTGAACACCTTCAAGATTATGTCAAGGTATGTGCTCATTTGAAAGTATTATTAAGCATTTTGATCTATCCTTATAGATCTTGATGCTCAATGTTCAAGTAGCTTAATCCAGGTTTTCTATTGAAAAACACCTTTCAAATAACCCTATATGCTTTCTAGAAATTCTATATCATCTCTGATCATCAATATGTCAACAACATATACTCATCAGAAATTCTATAGTGCTCCCACTCACTTCTTTGGAAATACAAGTTTCTCATAAACTTTGTATAAAACCAAAATCTTTGATCGTCATCAAAGCATACATTCCAACTCCGAGATGCTCACTCCAGTCCTTAGAAGGATTGCTGGAGCTTTGCATACTTATTAGCATCTTTCGGGATTGACAAAACCTTCCGGTTGTATCACATACAACCTTTCCTCATTAAAATCGTCGAGGAAACAATGTTTTGACATCCTATCTGCAAGATTTCATAAATAATGCAGTAATCGCTAATATAATTCCAACAGACTCTTAGCATCGCTACGAGTGAGAAAATCTCATCGTAGTCAACTCCTTGAACTTGTCGGAAAACATCTTAACGACAAATCGAGCTTTCTTAATGGTGACATTTACCATCATTGTCCGTCTTCCTTTTGAAATCCATCTGTACTCATTAGCCTTACGACCATCGAGCCGTTCTGCCAAAGTCTACACTTTGTTTTCATACATGGATCCTCTCTCGGATTTTATGGCCTCAAGCCATTTATCGGAATCCGGGCCCACCATCGCTTCTCCATAGCTCGTAGGTTCATTGTTGTCTAGCAACATGACTTCCAAGACAGGATCACCTTACCACTCCTAAGTAGTACGTGTCCTTGTCGTCCTACGAGGTTTGGTAGTGACTTGATCCGAAGTTTCATGATCAATATCATAAGCTTCCACTTCAATTGGTGTAGGTGCCACGGGAACAACTTCCTGTGCCCTGCTACACACTGGTTGAAGTGATGGTTCAATAACCTCATCAAGTCTCCACCATCCTCCCACTCAACTCTTTCGAGAGAAACCTTTCCTCGAGAAAGGACCCGATTCTAGAAACAATTCATATTGCTTTCGGATCTGAATTAGGAGGTATACCCAACTGTTTTAGGTGTCCTATGAAGATGCATTTATCCGCTTTGGGTTCGAGCTTATCAACCTGAAACTTTTTCATATAAGCGTCGCAGCCCCAAAATTTTAAGAAACGACAACTTAGGTTTCTCTAAACCATAATTCATACGGTGTCATCTCATCGGAATTACGTGGTGCCCTATTTAAAGTGAATGTGGTTGTCTCTAATGCCTAACCCATGAACGATAGTGGTAATTCGATAAGAGACATCACGGTACGCACCATATCCAATAGGGTGCAACTATGATGTTCGGACACACCATCACACTATGGTGTTCCAGGCGGTATTAATTGTGAAACAATTTCCACAATGTCTTAATTGTGTGCCAAAACTCGTAACTTAGATATTCATCTCTATGATCATATCATAGACATTTTATCCTCTAATGATCTTCTACTTCACTCTGAAATTATTTGAACCATTCAATAATTCAGACATGTGTTTCATCAAGTAAATATTCTCAACATCTACTCGAATCATCTGTGAAGTAAGAACATAACGATATTCACTGCATGCCTCAGCACTCATTGGACTGCACACATCAAAATGTGTTACTTCCAACAAGTTGCTATCTTGTTCCATCTTACTGAAACCGAGGCTTTTCACTCATCTTGCCCATGTGGTATGATTTGCATATCTCAAGTGATTCAAAATCAAGTGAGTTCAAACGGTCCATTTGCATGGAGTTTCTTCATGCATATATACCAATAGACATGGTTCGCATGTCTCAAACTTTTCAAAAACGAGTGAGTCCAAAGATCCATCCACATGGAGCT
Source organism: Triticum aestivum (assembly GCF_018294505.1). Lineage (NCBI taxonomy): Eukaryota > Viridiplantae > Streptophyta > Magnoliopsida > Poales > Poaceae > Triticum > Triticum aestivum. The sequence goes on along the minus strand of NC_057803.1, from coordinate 714,684,223 downwards.
TCTTCATGCATTTTATACCATTATGACTTACGTGGCAGTGCCACAAATAGGTGGTACTATCATTACTATCTTTTGGCATGAACATGTGTATCACTACGATCGAGATTTAATAAACCATTCATTTTAGGTGTAAGACCATTGAAGGTATTATTCAAATAAACAGAGTAACCATTATTCTCCTTAAATGAATAACCGTATTGCGATAGACGTAATCCAATCATGTCTATGCTCAACGCAAACACCAAATAACAATTATTTAGGTTTAACACCAATCTCTTTGGTAGAGGGAGCGTGCGATGCTTGATCATATCAAGCTTGGAAAAACTTCCAACACATATCGTCAGCTCACCTTTAGCTAGTCTCCGTTTATTCCGTAGCCTTTATTTCGAGTTACTAACACTTAGCAACCGAACCGGTATCTAATACCCTGGTGCTACTAGGAGTACTAGTAAAGTACACATTAACATAATGTATATCCAATATACTTCTATCGACCTTGCCAGCCTTCTCATCTACCAAGTATCTAGGGTAATGCTGCTCCAGTGGTTGTTCCCCTTATCACAGAAGCACTTAGTCTCGGGTTTGGGTTCAACCTCGGGTTTCTTCACTGGTGCAGCAGCTGATTTGCCGTTTCATGAAGTATCCCTTCTTGCCCTTGCCCTTCTTGAAACTAGTGGTTTCACCAACCATCAACAATTGATGCTCCTTCTTGATTTCTACTTTCGCGATGTCAAACAACGCGAATACCTCAAGGATCATCATCTCTATCCTTGATATGTTATAGTTCATCACGAAGCTCTAGCAGCTTGGTGGTAATGACTTCGGAGAAACTATCACTATTTCATCTGGAAGATCAACTCCCACTTGATTCAAGTGATTGTTGTACTCAGACAATCTGAGCACAAGCTCAACGATTGAGCTTTTCTCCCTTAGTTTGCAGGCTAAGAAAATCGTCGGAGGTCTTATACCTCTTGACGTGGGCACGAGCCTGAAATCTTAATTTCAGCCCTCGAAACATCTCATATGTTCCGCGACATTTCGAAAACGTCTTTGGTGCCTATACTCTAAACCATTTAACTGAACTATCACGTAGTTATCAAAACGTGTATGTTCGATGTTCGAAACATCCACAAACGACGTTTGGGGTTCAGCACATTGAGCGGTGCATTAAGGACATGAGCTTTCTACTGATCGTATAATTGCTACTATCAACTTTCAACTATATTTTCTCTAGGAACATATCTAAACAGTAGAACTATAGCGTGAGCTACGACATAATTTGCAAAAGGTCTTTTGACTATGTTCAGGATAATTAAGTTCATCTTATGAACTCCCACTCAGATAGACATCCCTCTAGTCATCTAAGTGATTACATGATCCGAGTCAAACTAGGTCGTGTCCGATCATCACGTGAGACGGACTAGTCAACGTCGGTGAACATCTTCATGTTGATCGTATCTACTATACGACTCATGCTCGACCTTTCGGTCTCCGTGTTCCGAGGCCATGTCTGTACATGCTAGGCTCGTCAAGTTAACCCTAAGTGTTTTCGCTGTGTAAAACTGTCTTACACCCGTTGTATGTGAACGTAAGAATCTATCACACCCGATCATCACGTGGTGCTTCGAAACGACGAACTGTAGCAACGGTGCACAGTTAGGGGAGAACACTTCTTGAAATTTTAATGAGGGATCATCTTATTTACTACCGTCGTTCTAAGCAAATAAGATGCATAAACATAATAAACATCACATGCAATTATATAGTTGTGACATGATATGGCCAATATCATATAGCTCCATTGATCTCCATCTTCGGGGCTCCATGATCATCATCGTCACCGGCATGACACCATGATCTCCATCATCATGATCTCCATCATCGTGTCTTCATGAAGTTGCCTCGCCAACTATTACTTCTACTACTATGGCTAACGGTTAGCAATAAAGTAAAGTAATTACATGACGTTTTAAGTTGACACGCAGGTCACAAATAAATAAAGACAACTCCTATGGCTCCTGCCGGTTGTCATACTCATCGACATGCAAGTCGTGATTCCTATTACAAGAACATGATCAATCTCATACATCACATATATCATTCATCACATCCTTTTTGGCCATATCACATCACATAGCATACCCTGCAAAAACAAGTTAGACGTCCTCTAATTGTTGTTTGCATGTTTTACATGGCTGCTATGGGTTTCTAGCAAGAACGTTTCTTACCTACGCATGAACCACAACGTGATATGCCAATTGCTATTTACCCTTCATAAGGACCCTTTTCATCGAATCCGATCCGACTAAAGTGGGAGAGACAGACACCCGCCAGCCACCTTATGCAACTAGTGCATGTTTGTCGGTGGAACCGGTCTCACGTAAGCGTACGTGTAAGGTTGGTCCGGGCCGCTTCATCCCACGATGCCGCCGAATCAAGATAAGACTAGTAACGGCAAGCATATTGAACAATATCTACGCCCACAACTACTTTGTGTTCTACTCGTGCAAAGAATCTACGCAATAGACCTAGCTCATGATGCCACTGTTGGGTAACGTAGCAGAAATTCAAAAATTTTCCTACGTATCACCAAGATCTATCTATGGAGAGACCAGCAACGAGTAGAAAGAAGAGTGCATCTACATACCCTTGTAGATCGCTAAGCGGAAGCGTTCAAGTGAACGGGGTTGATGGAGTCGTACTCGTCGTGATTCAGATCACCGATGATCCTAGTGCCGAACGGACGGCACCTCCGCGTTCAACACACGTACAGCTTGACGATGTCTCCCACGCCTTGATCCAGCAAGGAGAGAGGGAGAGGTTGAGGAAGACTCCATCCAGCAGCAGCACAACGGCGTGGTGGTGATGGAGGAGCGTGGCAATCCTGCAGGGCTTCGCCGAGCACCTACGGGAGAGGAGATGTGTCACGGGAGGGAGAGGGAGGCAACCAAAGGCCTTAGGTATGATTGCTCCTCCTTTTCCCCACTATATATAGGGCCAAGGGAGAGGGGGAGGGCGCAGCCTTGCCCCCTCCTCCAAGGAAGGGGTGCGGCTAAGGATGGGGAGGAGTCCATCCTCCCCAAGGCACCTCGGAGGTGCCTTCCCCCTTTAGGACTCTTCCCTCTCCAAGTTTCCTTGCGCATGGGCCTCTTAGGGCTGGTGCCCTTGGCCCATGTAGGCCAAGGCGCACCCCCTACAGCCCATGTGGCCCCCCGGGGCAGGTGGCCCCACCCGGTGGGCCCCCGGGACCCTTCCGGTGGTCCCGGTACAATACCGATGACCCCGAAACTTGTCCCGATGGCCGAAACAGGACTTCCTATATATAAATCTTTACCTCCGGACCATTCCGAAACTCCTCGTGACGTCCGGGATCTCATCCGGGACTCCGAACAACATTCGGTAACCACATACAAGCTTCCTTTATAACCCTAGCGTCATCGAACCTTAAGTGTGTAGACCCTACGGGTTCGGGAGACATGCAGACATGACCGAGACGTTCTCCGGTCAATAACCAACAGCGGGATCTGGATACCCATGATGGCTCCCACATGTTCCACGATGATCTCATCGGATGAACCACGATGTCAAGGACTCAATCGATCCCGTATACAATTCCCTTTGTCTAGCGGTATTTTACTTGCCCGAGATTCGATCGTCGGTATACCGATACCTTGTTAAATCTCGTTACCGGCAAGTCACTTTACTCGTTCCGTAACACATCATCCCGTGATCAACTCCTTGGTCACATTGCGCATATGATGATGTCCTACCGAGTGGGCCCAGAGATACCTCTCCGTTTTCACGGAGTGACAAATCCCAGTCTCGATCCGCATAAAACAATAGATACTTTCGGAGATACCTGTAGTGCACCTTTATAGTCACCCAGTTACGTTGTGACGTTTGATACACCCAAAGCACTCCTACGGTATCCAGGAGTTACACGATCTCATGGTCAAAGGAAGAGATACTTGACATTGGCAAAGCTCTAGCAAACGAACTACACGATCTTTGTGCTATGCTTAGGATTGGGTCTTGTCCATCACATCATTCTCCTAATGATGTGATCCCGTTATCAACGACATCCAATGTCCATAGTCAGGAAACCATGACTATCTGTTGATCACAACGAGCTAGTCAACTAGAGGCTCACTAGGGACATATTGTGTTCTATGTATTCACACGTGTATTACGATTTCCGGATAATACAGTTATAGCATGAATAAAAGACAATTATCATGAACAAGGAAATATAATAATAATACTTTTATTATTGCCTCTAGGGCATATTTCCAACATCGTGGTGGAGGCCGAGGCGGATCGGGGCGGCCGGAGCTGGGGGAGGAGACCTCCTCGAGGTCCCCCTAGTGGCCTGGCGGGGCGTTGGTGAAGTGTAGTGATGATGCGTGCACGAGGGTGAGCTCGGGGGCCCTTTTTATAGGCGGTCCGAGGCGGTGGCCGTGAACGGGGATTTCCGACGATGGTTACGGTGGCGCAGTGCTCGGTCGGGGGTGATTAGGGAGTCGAGCGCCGTCGTGGGAGATTACTGGGTCCGTTTAGACGCTAACCGGACTTGGATTAGAAGCTTAGGGCAGGCTTTGGTCGGAACGGGACGGCGCGGGTCCTTTGGCGGCAGAGAGCGCGTCCAGTGCTGTCGGGCCACGGCGACGGTGCAGCGGGGGTGCGCTGGCGTGCATGAGGCCACGCGGAGAGCCAGGGAGCGATGGGCGGCGCGGAACGGTATTGAGCCGCCGTTCTTGTTCCCTGTCGGCTGCAACGGGGTTTCGGCCGCCGCAAGACACGCCGGCGTGGGCGGCCAGGGCGCCACCGACGCCGGGAAGACGCCAAGCGCGCGTGCGGGGGTGCTGGCCAGGGAGAAAAAGCCGCGTGCAACGCGCCAAGCGCACTGTGGCCGCCTGACTGAAACTGACGGACGAAAACGACACTGAAAACTGAATCTCTGAACTTTCTGAATTTGCAAAGGAATAGTGCAGCTCATGTGTTCGACAGAATGCTTTTGGCCTCTGTAGATTTTTCCTTGAGCTGAAACTTGGTGGAGTGGCTTCTCATTGCTCACATAGGTTGCCTGAATTTTGGTGGAATTTTTGGGGAAGTGTAGATATGAATTTCATCAAATTTGGCAAATCTGGTCCAAACTTGCAGAGACTAAATTTTGAAAATTTTGAAAAGAGGAGGAGTGGATCAAGATGGTTCTGGGTTGTGGGTACAAAGGACTACCCAGGAGAGTTGGTTTGAGGTCAAAACTCAAATGCAATATGGTACTTGCTTTGAAAATCCCTCAGGCTCCAAATAATTATCAGATTTGTTTTGAGAGGAAAAATAATTAGAATAAAATCCAAAACTTGTTTGGATTAGTTGGGACAGAGGACTTAGGTTGATCACAAGGTGTAGGGGAGGTTTTGGAGGGGTTTTACCACATGGGAACAATGCAAAGTCAAGGGTGGTTCCAAGATATGAAAATCCCCAAATTTTCATGGAGTTTCATTTTAAAAGAAAACAATTTAAACTCAAAAATAAATTTGAGAGAGAACCAACAGAGAAGAAGTTTCAAAAGATCAAACACTAAAGTTTGAAAAGATAAAGTCCTTGCCAAAGCAAAGAAAGTTTTTAAGTGGAAGGTTTTTCTGAAGAAGAAAAGTTTTAAAATGGCCTCTCCTCAAAAACCACAAAGTTTTTTGATAAAAACCAAATAAAAATTTGGAGTGTCACAACACCTACCCCCTTAGGAAAAATCTCGTCCCCGAGATTTCAGCTGATCCTTAAATAGGTGTGGATGCTCAGTCCGAAGAAAATCCTCGCTTTCCCAAGTTGCTTCACTGTCGGTGTGATTGCTCCACTGGACTTTGAAAAACTTGATGGTCTTCTGTCGGGTCCTCCTTTCATATTCCTCTAATATTCTTACGGGACGTTCTCGATAAGAGAGGTCTGGCTGCACATCAATGTTTTCATGGGATACTTGTTTCTCTGGGTTGTTTACGTACTTCCTTAATTGAGAGACGTGGAACACGTCGTGAATGTCGGACAAGTCTTCGGGTAAGTCTAGCTGGTAGGCTACAGTGCCTCTTCGTGCCACTATGCAGAATGGTCCAATGAATCTTGGTGCTAACTTTCCTTTAATCTTAAACCGTTGCAATCCTCTCATCGGGGACACTCTCAGGTATACGAACTCACCGGGTTCGAAGCTGACCCTACGATGTTTCTGATCATAATAACTCTTCTGTCGACTTTGAGCGGTCTTAAGTCGGTCTCTGATTAGCTTGACCTTTTCCTCGGCTTCTCTGAGCAGGTCTGGCCCGAAGATGCGGCTGTCCCCGGTCTCTGACCAATTTAACGGGGTACGACATCTTCGTCCGTACAAAGCCTCAAATGGTGCCATTTGTAGGCTGGCCTGGTAACTATTGTTATACGCGAACTCGGCGTATGGCACGCTTTCTTCCCAACTGGTTCCATATGTGAGGACACATGCCCTCAGCATGTCTTCTAAAACCTGGTTTACGCGTTCTGTTTGTCCATCAGTCTGTGGATGGTATGCGGTACTGAAGGCTAGTTGGGTTCCCAGAGCCTGTTGTAAATGCTCCCAAAATCTTGAGACGAACTGAGTGCCTCTGTCGGATATTATAGTCTTCGGGACACCGTGCAGACAAACTATGCGGGAAAGATAAATCCTGGCAAGCCTCTGAGTGGTGTAGGTTGTCTTCACTGGAATAAAGTGTGCCACTTTGGTTAACCTGTCAGTGATGACCCATATGGCATCATTCCCGTGTCGTGACCGAGGTAGTCCGACAATAAAATCCATCCATATTTCATCCCATTTCCACTCAGGTATTTTGTTAGGTTGCAGTAGTCCGGCTGGTCTCTGATGTTCTGCTTTTATGCGTTGACATGAGTCGCAACATGCAATGAAGGCGGTGAAGGGTTTCGTAGTAATTTCAAAAAAATTCCTACGCACACGCAAGATCATGTGATGCATAGCAACGAGGGGAGAGTATTGTCTACGTGCCCAACGCAGACCGACTGCGGAAGCGATGACACGACGTAGAGGAAGTAGTCGTACGTCTTCTCGATCCAACCGATCAAGCACCGAAACTACGGCACCTCCGAGTTCGAGCACACGTTCAGCTCGATGACGATCCCCGGACTCCGATCCAGCAAAGTGTCGGGGAAGAGTTTCGTCAGCACGACGGCGTGGTGACGATCTTGATGAACTACAGCAGTAGGGCTTCGCCTAAACTCCGCTACAGTATTATCGAGGAATATGGTGGCAGGGGGCACCGCACACGGCTAAGGAATAGATCACGTGGATCAACTTGTGTCAACTTGTGTGTTTAGAGGTGCCCCTGCCTCCGTATATAAAGGAGGAGAGGAGGGGAGGCTGGCCGGCCAAGGGGGGGAGGCGCAGGAGAGTCCTACTCCCACTGGGAGTAGGATTCCCCCTCCAATCCTAGTCCAACTAGGATTCCTCGGAGGGGAAAAGAGGAGGAGGGGGCCGGCCACCTCTCCTAGTCCTAATAGGACTAGGGGAAGGGGGGGCACAGCCCATATAGGGCAGCCCCTTCTCTTTTCCACTAAGGCCCACTATGGCCCAAATAGCTCCTGGGGGGTTCCGGTAACCCTCCCGGTATTCCGGTAATATCCCGATTTCACCCGGAACACTTTCGATATCCAAATATAGGCTTCCAATATATCAATCTTTACGTCTCGACCATTTCGAGACTCCTCGTCATGTCCGTGATCACATCCGGGACTCCGAACAACCTTCGGTACATCAAAATGCATAAACTCATAATATAACTGTCATCGTAACCTTAAGCGTGCGGACCCTACGGGTTCGAGAACAATGCAGACATGACCGAGACACGTCTCTGGTCAATAACCAATAGCGGGACCTGGATGCCCATATTGGCTCCTACATATTCTACGAAGATCTTTATCGGTCAGACCGCATAACAACATACGTTGTTCCCTTTGTCATCGGTATGTTACTTGCCCGAGATTCGATCGTCGGTATCCAATACCTAGTTCAATCTCGTTACCGGCAAGTCTCTTTACTCGTTCCGTAATACATCATCTCACAACTAACACATTAGTTGTAATGCTTGCAAGGCTTATGTGATGTGTATTACCGAGAGGGCCCAGAGATACCTCTCCGACAATCGGAGTGACAAATCCTAATCTCGAAATACGCCAACCCAACATCGACCATTGGAGACACCTGTAGTACTCCTTTATAATCACCCAGTTACGTTGTGACGTTTGGTAGTACCCAAAGTGTTCCTCCGGTAAACGGGAGTTGCATAATCTCATAGTCATAGGAACATGTATAAGTCATGAAGAAAGCAATAGCAACATACTAAACGATCGGGTGCTAAGCTAATGGAATGGGTCATGTCAATCAGATCATTCTGCTAATGATGTGACCTCGTTAATCAAATAACAACTCATTGTTCATGGTTAGGAAACATAACCATCTTTGATTAACGAGCTAGTTAAGTAGAGGCATACTAGTGACACTTTGTTTGTCTATGTATTCACACATGTATTATGTTTCCGGTAAATACACTTCTAGCATGAATAATAAACATTTATCATGATTATAAGGAAATAAATAATAACTTTATTATTGCCTCTAGGGCATATTTCCTTCAGTCTCCCACTTGCACTAGAGTCAATAATCTAGATTACACTGTAATGATTCTAACACCCATGGAGCCTTGGTGCTGATCATGTTTTGCTCGTGGAAGAGGTTTAGTCAATGGGTCTGCAACATTCAGATCCGTATGTATCTTGCAAATCTCTATGTCTCTTGATGTGTTTGGTCCTTTTGTGAAATCTAGATTCCTTTGCCAAGGCAATTGCACCAGTATTGTCACAAAAGATTTTCATTGGACCCGATGCACTAGGTATGACACCTAGATCGGATATGAACTCCTTCATCCAGACTCCTTCATTTGCTGCTTCCGAAGCAGCTATGTATTCCGCTTCACATGTAGATCCCGCTACAACGCTTTGTTTAGAACTGCACCAACTGACAGCTCCACCGTTTAATGTAAACACGTATCCGGTTTGCGATTTAGAATCGTCCGGATCAGTGTCAAAGCTTGCATCAACGTAACCTTTTACGGTGAGCTCTTTGTCACCTCCATATACGAGAAACATATCCTTAGTCCTTTTCAGGTATTTCAGGATGTTCTTGACCGCTGTCCAGTGATCCACTCCTGGATTACTTTGGTACCTCCCTGCTAAACTTATAGCAAGGCACACATCAGGTCTGGTACACAACATTGCATACATGATAGAGCCTATGGCTGATGCATAGGGAACATCTTTCATATTCTTTCTATCTTCTGCAGTGGTCGGGCATTGAGTCTTACTCAATTTCACACCTTGTAATACAGGCAAGAATCCTTTCTTTGCTTGATCCATTTTGAATTTCTTCAAAATTTTGTCAAGGTATGTGGTTTGTGAAAGTCCAATTAAGCGTCTTGATCTATCTCTATAGATCTTAATGCCTAATATGTAAGCAGCTTCACCGAGGTCTTTCATTGAAAAACTTTTATTCAAGTATCCCTTTATGCTATCCAGAAATTCTATATCATTTCCAATTAGTAATATGTCATCCACATATAATATCAGAAATGCTACAGAGCTCCCACTCACTTTCTTGTAAATACAGGCTTCTCCGAAAGTCTGTATAAAACCAAATGCTTTGATCACACTATCAAAACGTTTATTCCAACTCCGAGAGGCTTGCACCAGTCCATAAATGGATCGCTGGAGCTTGCACACTTTGTTAGCTCCCTTTGGATCGACAAAACCTTCTGGTTGCATCATATACAACTCTTCTTCCAGAAATCCATTCAGGAATGCAGTTTTGACATCCATCTGCCAAATTTCATAATCATAAAATGCGGCAATTGCTAACATGATTCGGACGGACTTAAGCATCGCTACGGGTGAGAAGGTCTCATCGTAGTCAATCCCTTGAACTTGCCGAAAACCTTTTGCGACAAGTCGAGCTTTGTAGACAGTAACATTACCATCAGCGTCAGTCTTCTTCTTAAAGATCCATTTATTCTCAATTGCTTGCCGATCATCGGGCAAGTCAACCAAAGTCCATACTTTGTTCTCATACATGGATCCCATCTCAGATTTCATGGCTTCAAGCCACTTTGCGGAATCTGGGCTCACCATCGCTTCTTCATAGTTCGTAGGTTCATCATGATCTAGTAGCATGACCTCCAGAACAGGATTACCGTACCACTCTGGTGCGGATCTTACTCTGGTTGATCTACGAGGTTCAGTAGTATCTTGATCTGAAGTTTCATGATCATTATCATTGGCTTCCTCACTAACTGGTGTAGGTGTCACTGAAACAGTTTTCTGTGATGAACTACTTTCCAGTAAAGGAGCAGGTACAGTTACCTCGTCAAGTTCTACTTTCCTCCCACTCACTTCTTTCGAGAGAAACTCCTTCTCTAGAAATGATCCATTCTTAGCAATGAATGTCTTGCCTTCGGATCTGTGATAGAAGGTGTACCCAACAGTTTCCTTTGGGTATCCTATGAAGACACATTTCTCCGATTTGGGTTCGAGCTTATCAGGTTGAAGCTTTTTCACATAAGCATCGCAGCCCCAAACTTTAAGAAACGACAACTTTGGTTTCTTGCCAAACCACAGTTCATAAGGCGTCGTGGCAGGGGGCAGGGGGCACCGCACACGGCTAAGGAATTGATCACGTGGATCAACTTGTGTCAACTTGTGTGTTTAGAGGTGCCCCTGCCTCAGTATATAAAGGAGCCAAGGGGGGAGGGTGCGCCGGCCAGGAGGAGGAGGCGCAGGAGGAGTCCTACTCCTACCGGGAGTAGGACTCCCCTCCAATCCTATTCCAATTAGGATTCCCAAGGGGGAAAGAGGGAGAGGGGTGGCCGGCCACCTCTCCTAGTCCTAATAGGACTAGGGGAAGGGGGGAGGCGCGCAGCCCCCTTGGGCTGCCCTTTTCTCCTTTCCACTAAGGCCCATGAAGGCCCATGTGGTTCCCGGGGGGTTCCGGTAACCTCCCGGTAACCCGGTAAAATCCCGATTTCACCCGGAACACTTCCGATGTCCAAACATAGGCTTCCAATATATCAATCTTTATGTCTCGACCATTTCGAGACTCCTCGTCATGTCCGTGATCACATCCGGGACTCCGAACAACCTTCGGTACATCAAAATGCATAAACTCATAATATAACTGTCATCGTAACCTTAAGCGTGCGGACCCTACGGGTTCGAGAACAATGTAGACATGACCGAGACATGTCTCTGGTCAATAACCAATAGCAGGACCTGGATGCCCATATTGGCTCCTACATATTCTACGAAGATCTTTATCGGTCAGACCGCATAACAACATACGTTGTTCCCTTTGTCATCGGTATGTTACTTGCCCGAGATTCGATCGTCGGTATCCAATACCTAGTTCAATCTCGTTACTGGCAAGTCTCTTTACTCGTTCCGTAATACATCATCTCACAACTAACATATTAGTTGTAATGCTTGCAAGGCTTTATGTGATGTGTATTACCGAGAGGGCCCAGAGATACCTCTCCGACAATCGGAGTGACAAATCCTAATCTCAAAATACGCCAACCCAACATCGACCATTGGAGACACCTGTAGTACTCCTTTATAATCACCCAGTTACGTTGTGACGTTTGGTAGTACCCAAAGTGTTCCTCCGGCAAACGGGAGTTGCATAATCTCATAGTCATAGGAACATGTATAAGTCATGAAGAAAGCAATAGCAACATACTAAACGATCAGGTGCTAAGCTAATGGAATGGGTCATGTCAATCAGATCATTCTACTAATGATGTGACCTCGTTAATCAAATAACAACTTATTGTTCATGGTTAGGAAACATAACCATCTTTGATTAACGAGCTAGTCAAGTAGAGGCATACTAGTGACACTCTGTTTGTCTATGTATTCACACATGTATTATGTTTCCGGTAAATACAATTCTAGCATGAATAATAAACATTTATCATGATTATAAGGAAATAAATAATAACTTTATTATTGCCTCTAGGGCATATTTCCTTCAGTCTCCCACTTGCACTAGAGTCAATAATCTAGATTACACTGTAATGAATCTAACACCCATGGAGCTTTGGTGCTGATCATGTTTTGCTCGTGGAAGAGGCTTAGTCAACGGGTCTGCAACATTCAGATCCGTATGTATCTTGCAAATCTCTATGTCTCCCACCTGGATTAGATCCCGGATGGAGTTGAAGCGTCTCTTGATGTGTTTGGTCCTTTTGTGAAATCTGGATTCCTTTGCCAAGGCAATTGCACCAGTATTGTCACAAAAGATTTTCATTGGACCCGATGCACTAGGTATGACACCTAGATCGGATATGAACTCCTTCATCCAGACTCCTTCATTTGCTGCTTCCGAAGCAGCTATGTATTCCGCTTCACATGTAGATCCCGCTACGACGCTTTGTTTAGAACTGCACCAACTGACAGCTCCACCGTTTAATGTAAACACGTATCCGGTTTGCGATTTAGAATCGTCCGGATCAGTGTCAAAGCTTGCATCAACGTAACCTTTTACGATGAGCTCTTTGTCACCTCCATATACGAGAAACATATCCTTAGTCCTTTTCAGGTATTTCAGGATGTTCTTGACCGCTGTCCAGTGATCCACTCCTGGATTACTTTGGTACATCAGGTCTGGTACACAGCATTGCATACATGATAGAGCCTATGGCTGATGCATAGGGAACATCTTTCATATTCTCTCTATCTTCTGCAGTGGTCGGGCATTGAGTCTTACTCAATTTCACACCTTGTAATACAGGCAAGAATCCTTTCTTTGCTTGATCCATTTTGAATTTCTTCAAAATCTTGTCAAGGTATGTGCTTTGTGAAAGTCCAATTAAGCGTCTTGATCTATCTCTATAGATCTTAATGCCTAATATGTAAGCAGCTTCACCGAGGTCTTTCATTGAAAAACTTTTATTCAAGTATCCCTTTATGCTATCCAGAAATTCTATATCATTTCCAATCAGTAATATGTCATCCACATATAATATCAGAAATGCTACAGAGCTCCCACTCACTTTCTTGTAAATACAGGCTTCTCCGAAAGTCTGTATAAAGCCAAATGCTTTGATCACACTATCAAAACGTTTATTCCAACTCCGAGAGGCTTGCACCAGTCCATAAATGGATCGCTGGAGCTTGCACACTTTGTTAGCTTCCTTTGGATCGACAAAACCTTCCGGTTGCATCATATACAACTCTTCTTCCAGAAATCCATTCAGGAATGCAGTTTTGACATCCATCTGCCAAATTTCATAATCATAAAATGCGGCAATTGCTAACATGATTCGGACGGACTTAAGCATCGCTACGGGTGAGAAGGTCTCATCGTAGTCAATCCCTTGAACTTGCCGAAAACCTTTTGCGACAAGTCGAGCTTTGTAGACAGTAACATTACCATCAGCGTCAGTCTTCTTCTTAAAGATCCATTTATTCTCAATTGCTTGCCGATCATCGGGCAAGTCAACCAAAGTCCATACTTTGTTCTCATACATGGATCCCATCTCAGATTTCATGGCTTCAAGCCACTTTGCGGAATCTGGGCTCACCATCGCTTCTTCATAGTTCGTAGGTTCATCATGATCTAGTAGCATGACCTCCAGAACAGGATTACCGTACCACTCTGGTGCGGATCTTATTCTGGTTGATCTACGAGGTTCAGTAGTATCTTGATCTGAAGTTTCATGATCATTATTATTGGCTTCCTCACTAACTGGTGTAGGTGTCACTGAAACAGTTTTCTGTGATGAACTACTTTCCAGTAAAGGAGCAGGTACAGTTACCTCGTCAAGTTCTACTTTCCTCCCACTCACTTCTTTCGAGAGAAACTCCTTCTCTAGAAATGATCCATTCTTAGCAATGAATGTCTTGCCTTCGGATCTGTGATAGAAGGTGTACCCAACAGTTTCCTTTGGGTATCCTATGAAGACACATTTCTCCGATTTGGGTTCGAGCTTATCAGGTTGAAGCTTTTTCACATAAGCATCGCAGCCCCAAACTTTAAGAAACGACAACTTTGGTTTCTTGCCAAACCACAGTTCATAAGGCGTCATCTCAACGGATTTTGATGGTGCCCTATTTAACGTGAATGCGGCCGTCTCTAAAGCATATCCCCAAAATGATAGCGGTAAATCAGTAAGAGACATCATAGATCGCACCATATCTAGTAAAGTACGATTACGACGTTCGGACACACCATTACGCTGTGGTGTTCCGGGTGGCGTGAGTTGCGAAACTATTCCACAGTTTTTCAAATGTACACCAAACTCGTAACTCAAATATTCTCCTCCACGATCAGATCGTAGAAACTTTATTTTCTTGTTACGATGATTTTCAACTTCACTCTGAAATTCTTTGAACTTTTCAAATGTCTCAGACTTATATTTTATTAAGTAGATATACCCATATCTGCTTAAATCATCTGTGAAGGTGAGAAAATAATGATATCCGCCACGAGCCTCAATATTCATCGGGCCACATACATCGGTATGTATGATTTCCAACAAATCTGTTGCTCTCTCCATAGTACCGGAGAACGGTGTTTTAGTCATCTTGCCCATGAGGCACGGTTCGCAAGTACCAAGTGATTCATAATCAAGTGGTTCCAAAAGTCCATCAGCATGGAGTTTCTTCATGCGCTTTATACCGATATGACCTAAACGACAGTGCCACAAATAAGTTGCACTTTCATTATCAACTCTGCATCTTTTGGCTTCAACATTATGAATATGTGTATTACTACTATCGAGATTCAATAAGAATAGACCACTCTTTAAGGGTGCATGACCATAAAAGATATTACTCATATAAATAGAACAACCATTATTCTCTGATTTAAATGAATAACCGTCTCACATTAAACAAGATCCAGATATAATGTTCATGCTCAACGCTGGCACCAAATAACAATTACTTAGGTCTATTATTAATCCCGAAGGTAGATGTAGAGGTAGCGAGCCGACTGCGATCACATCGACTTTGGAACCGTTTCCCACGCGCATCGTCACCTCGTCCTTTGCCAGTGCCCGCTTATTCCGTAGTCCCTGTTTCGAGTTGCAAATATTAGCAACAGAACCAGTATCAAATACCCAGGTGCTACTGCGAGCTCTAGTAAGGTACACATCAATAACATGTATATCACATATACCTTTGTTCACCTTGCCATCCTTCTTATCCGCCAAATACTTGGGACAGTTCCGCTTCCAGTGACCAGTCTGCTTGCAGTAGAAGCACTCAGTTTCAGGCTTAGGTCTAGACTTGGGTTTCTTCTCTTGAGCAGCAACTGACTTGCTGTTCTTCTTGAAGTTCCCTTTCTTCTTTCCTTTGCCCTTTTTCTTGAAACTAGTGGTTTTGTTAACCATCAACACTTGATGCTCCTTTTTGATTTCTACCTCCGCAGCTTTCAGCATTGCGAAGAGCTCGGGAATAGTCTTGTTCATCCCTTGCATATTATAGTTCATCACGAAGCTCTTGTAGCTTGGTGGCAGTGATTGGAGAATTCTGTCAATGACGCAATCATCCGGAAGATTAACTCCCAATTGAATCAAGTGATTATTATACCCAGACATTTTGAGTATATGCTCACTGACAGAACTATTCTCCTCCATCTTGCAGCTATAGAACTTATTGGAGACTTCATATCTCTCAATTCGGGCATTTGCTTGAAATATTAACTTCAACTCCTGGAACATCTCATATGCTCCATGACGTTCAAAACGTCGTTGAAGTCCCGATTCTAAGCCGTAAAGCATGGCACACTGAACTATCGAGTAGTCATCAGCTTTGCTCTGCCAGACGTTCATAACATCTGGTGTTGCTCCAGCAGCAGGCCTGGCACCCAGTGGTGCTTCCAGGACGTAATTTTTCTGTGCAGCAATGAGGATAATCCTCAAGTTACGGACCCAGTCCGTGTAATTGCTACCATCATCTTTCAACTTTGCTTTCTCAAGGAACGCATTAAAATTCAACGGAACAACAGCACGAGCCATCTATCTACAATCAACATAAACAAGCAAGATACTATCAGGTACTAAGTTCATGATAAATTTAAGTTCAATTAATCATATTACTTAAGAACTCCCACTTAGATAGACATCCCTCTAATCCTCTAAGTGATTACGTGATCCAAATCAACTAAACCATAACCGATCATCACGTGAGATGGAGTAGTTTTCAATGGTGAACATCGTTATGTTGATCATATCTACTATATGATTCACGCTCGACCTTTCGGTCTCCGTGTTCCGAGGCCATATCTGCATATGCTAGGCTCGTCAAGTTTAACCTGAGTATTCTGCGTGTGCAAATACTGGCTTGCACCCGTTGTAGATGGACGTAGAGCTTATCACACCCGATCATCACGTGGTGTCTGGGCACGACGAACTTTGGCAACGGTGCATACTCAGGGAGAACACTTCTTGATAATTTAGTGAGAGATCATCTTATAATGCTACTGTCAATCAAAGCAAGATAAGATGCATAAAGGATAAACATCACATGCAATCAATATAAGTGATATGATATGGCCATCATCATCTTGTGCCTGTGATCTCCATCTCCGAAGCACCGTCATGATCACCATCGTCACCGGCGCGACACCTTGATCTCCATCGTAGCATCATTGTCGTCTCGCCAATCTTATGCTTCCATGACTATCACTACCGTTTAGTAATAAAGTAAAGCATTACATCGCGATTGCATTGCATACAATAAAGCGACAACCATATGGCTCCTGCCAGTTGCCGATAACTTGGTTACAAAACATGATCATCTCATACAATAAAATTCAGCATCATGCCTTGACCATATCACATCACAACATGCCCTGCAAAAACAAGTTAGACGTCCTCTACTTTGTTGTTGCATGTTTTACGTGGCTGCTACGGGCTTAAGTAAGAACCAATCTCACCTACGCATCAAAACCACAACGATAGTTTGTCAAATAGACTCTGTTTTAACCTTCGCAAGGACCGGGCGTAGCCATACTTGGTTCAACTAAAGTTGGAGAGACAGTCGCCCGCAAGCCATCTCTGTGCAAAGCACGTCGAGGGAACCGGTCTCGCGTAAGCGTACGCGTAAGGTTGGTCCGGGTCGTCTCGTCCAACAATACCGCCGAACCAAAGTATGACATGCTGGTAGGCAGTATGACTTGTATCGTCCACAACTCACTTGTGTTCTACTCGTGCATATTACATCAACATAAATAACCTGGCTCGGATGCCACTGAAGGGTTTCGTAGTAATTTCAAAAAATTTCCTACGCACACGCAAGATCATGTGATGCATAGCAACGAGGGGAGAGTATTGTCTACGTACCCAACGCAGACCGACTGCGGAAGCGATGACACGACGTAGAGGAAGTAGTCGTACGTCTTCTCGATCCAACCGATCAAGCACCGAAACTACGGCACCTCCGAGTTCGAGCACACGTTCAGCTCGATGACGATCCCCGGACTCCGATCCAGCAAAGTGTCGGGGAAGAGTTTCGTCAGCACGACGGTGTGGTGACGATCTTGATGAACTACAGCAGCAGGGCTTCGCCTAAACTCCGCTACAGTATTATCGAGGAATATGGTGGCAGGGGTCACCGCACACGGCTAAGGAATAGATCACGTGGATCAACTTGTGTCAACTTGTGTGTTTAGAGGTGCCCCTGCCTCCGTATATAAAGGAGGAGAGGAGGGGAGGCTGGCCGGCCAAGGGGGGGAGGCGCAGGAGAGTCCTACTCCCACTGGGAGTAGGATTCCCCCTCCAATCCTAGTCCAACTAGGATTCCTCGGAGGGGAAAAGAGGAGGAGGGGGCCGGCCACCTCTCCTAGTCCTAATAGGACTAGGGGAAGGGGGGGCACAGCCCATCTAGGGCAGCCCCTTCTCTTTTCCACTAAGGCCCACTATGGCCCAAATAGCTCCCGGGGGGTTCCGGTAACCCTCCCGGTATTCCGGTAATATCCCGATTTCACCCGGAACACTTCCGATATCCAAATATAGGCTTCCAATATATCAATCTTTACGTCTCGACCATTTCGAGACTCCTCGTCATGTCCGTGATCACATCCGGGACTCCGAACAACCTTCGGTACATCAAAATGCATAAACTCATAATATAACTGTCATCGTAACCTTAAGCGTGCGGACCCTACGGGTTCGAGAACAATGCAGACATGACCGAGACACGTCTCTGGTCAATAACCAATAGCGGGACCTGGATGCCCATATTGGCTCCTACATATTCTACGAAGATCTTTATCGGTCAGACCGCATAACAACATACGTTGTTCCCTTTGTCATCGGTATGTTACTTGCCCGAGATTCGATCGTCGGTATCCAATACCTAGTTCAATCTCGTTACCGGCAAGTCTCTTTACTCGTTCCGTAATACATCATCTCACAACTAACATATTAGTTGTAATGCTTGCAAGGCTTATGTGATGTGTAGTACCGAGAGGGCCCAGAGATACCTCTCCGACAATCGGAGTGACAAATCCTAATCTCGAAATACGCCAACCCAACATCGACCATTGGAGACACCTGTAGTACTCCTTTATAATCACCCAGTTACGTTGTGACGTTTGGTAGTACCCAAAGTGTTCCTCCGGTAAACGGGAGTTGCATAATCTCATAGTCATAGGAACATGTATAAGTCATGAAGAAAGCAATAGCAACATACTAAACGATCGGGTGCTAAGCTAATGGAATGGGTCATGTCAATCAGATCATTCTACTAATGATGTGACCTCGTTAATCAAATAACAACTCATTGTTCATGGTTAGGAAACATAACCATCTTTGATTAACGAGCTAGTCAAGTAGAGGCATACTAGTGACACTTTTGTTTGTCTATGTATTCACACATGTATTATGTTTCCGGTAAATACAATTCTAGCATGAATAATAAACATTTATCATGATTATGAGGAAATAAATAATAACTTTATTATTGCCTCTAGGGCATATTTCCTTCACAAACATAGGCTTCCAATATATCAATCTTTACGTCTCGACCATTTCGAGACTCCTCGTCATGTCCGTGATCACATCTGGGACTCCGAACAACCTTCGGTACATCAAAATGCATAAACTCATAATGTAACTGTCATCGTAACCTTAAGCGTGCGGACCCTACGGGTTCGAGAACAATGTAGACATGACCGAGACATGTCTCTGGTCAATAACCAATAGCGGGACCTGGATGCCCATATTGGCTCCTACATATTCTACGAAGATCTTTATCGGTCAGACCGCATAACAACATACGTTGTTCCCTTTGTCATCGGTATGTTACTTGCCCGAGATTCGATCGTCGGTATCCAATACCTAGTTCAATCTCGTTACCGGCAAGTCTCTTTACTCGTTCCGTAATACATCATCTCACAACTAACACATTAGTTGTAATGCTTGCAAGGCTTATGTGATGTGTATTACCGAGAGGGCCCAGAGATACCTCTCCGACAATCGGAGTGACAAATCCTAATCTCGAAATACGCCAACCCAACATCGACCATTGGAGACACCTGTAGTACTCCTTTATAATCACCCAGTTACGTTGTGACGTTTGGTAGTACCCAAAGTGTTCCTCCGGTAAACGGGAGTTGCATAATCTCATAGTCATAGGAACATGTATAAGTCATGAAGAAAGCAATAGCAACATACTAAACGATCGGGTGCTAAGCTAATGGAATGGGTCATGTCAATCAAATCATTCTACTAATGATGTGACCTCGTTAATCAAATAACAACTCATTGTTCATGGTTAGGAAACATAACCATCTTTGATTAACGAGCTAGTCAAGTAGAGGCATACTAGTGACACTTTGTTTGTCTATGTATTCACACATGTATTATGTTTCCGGTAAATACAATTCTAGCATGAATAATAAACATTTATCATGATTATAAGGAAATAAATAATAACTTTATTATTGCCTCTAGGGCATATTTCCTTCAGTCTCCCACTTGCACTAGAGTCAATAATCTAGATTACACTATAATGATTCTAACACCCATGGAGCCTTGGTGCTGATCATGTTTTGCTCGTGGAAGAGGCTTAGTCAACGGGTCTGCAACATTCAGATCCGTATGTATCTTGCAAATCTCTATGTCTCCCACCTGGACTAGATCCCTGATGGAGTTGAAGCGTCTCTTGATGTGTTTGGTCCTTTTGTGAAGTCTGGATTCCTTTGCCAAGGCAATTGCACCAGTATTGTCACAAAAGATTTTCATTGGACCCGATGCGCTAGGTATGACACCTAGATCGGATATGAACTCCTTCATCCAGACTCCTTCATTTGCTGCTTCCGAAGCAGCTATGTATTCCGCTTCACATGTAGATCCCGCTACGACGCTTTGTTTAGAACTGCACCAACTGACAGCTCCACCGTTTAATGTAAACACGTATCCGGTTTGCGATTTAGAATCGTCCGGATCAGTGTAAAAGCTTGCATCAACGTAACCTTTTACGATGAGCTCTTTGTCACCTCCATATACGAGAAACATATCCTTAGTCCTTTTCATGTATTTCAGGATGTTCTTGACCGCTGTCCAGTGATCCACTCCTGGATTACTTTGGTACCTCCCTGCTAAACTTATAGCAAGGCATACATCAGGTCTGGTACACAGCATTGCATACATGATAGATCCTATGGCTGATGCATAGGGAACATCTTTCATATTCTCTCTATCTTCTGCAGTGGTCGGGCATTGAGTCTTACTCAATTTCACACCTTGTAACACAGGCAAGAACCCTTTCTTCGCTTGATCCATTTTGAACTTCTTCAAAATTTTGTCAAGGTATGTGCTTTGTGAAAGTCCAATTAAGCGTTTTGATCTATCTCTATAGATCTTAATGCCTAATATGTAAGCAGCTTCACCGAGGTCTTTCATTGAAAAACTTTTATTCAAGTATCCCTTTATGCTATCTAGAAATTCTATATCATTTCCAATCAGTAATATGTCATCCACATATGATATCAGAAATGCTACAGAGCTCCCACTCACTTTCTTGTAAATACAGGCTTCTCCGAAAGTCTGTATAAAACCAAATGCTTTGATCACACTATCAAAACGTTTATTCCAACTCCGAGAGGCTTGCACCAGTCGATAAATGGATCGCTGGAGCTTGCACACTTTGTTAGCTCCCTTTGGATCGACAAAACCTTCCGGTTGCATCATATACAACTCTTCTTCCAGAAATCCATTCAGGAATGCAGTTTTGACATCCATCTGCCAAATTTCATAATCATAAAATGCGGCAATCGCTAACATGATTCGGACGGACTTAAGCATCGCTATGGGTGAGAAGGTCTCATCGTAGTCAATCCCTTGAACTTGCCGAAAACCTTTTGCGACAAGTCGAGCTTTGTAGACAGTAACATTACCATTAGCGTCAGTCTTCTTCTTAAAGATCCATTTATTCTCAATTGCTTGCCGATCATCGGGCAAGTCAACCAAAGTCCATACTTTGTTCTCATACATGGATCCCATCTCAGATTTCATGGCTTCAAGCCACTTTGCGGAATCTGGGCTCACCATCGCTTCTTCATAGTTCGTAGGTTCATCATGATCTAGTAGCATGACTTCCAGAACAGGATTACCGTACCACTCTGGCGCGGATCTTACTCTGGTTGATCTACGAAGTTCAGTAGTATCTTGATCTGAAGTTTCATGATCATTATCATTGGCTTCCTCACTAACTGGTGTAGGTGTCACTGAAACAGTTTTCTGTGATGAACTACTTTCCAGTAAGGGAGCAGGTACAGTTACCTCGTCAAGTTCCACTTTCCTCCCACTCACTTCTTTCGAGAGAAACTCCTTCTCTAGAAATGATCCATTCTTAGCAACGAATGTCTTGCCTTCGGATCTGTGATAGAAGGTGTACCCAACAGTTTCCTTTGGGTATCCTATGAAGACACATTTCTCCGATTTGGGTTCGAGCTTATCAGGTTGAAACTTTTTCACATAAGCATCGCAGCCCCAAACTTTAAGAAACGACAACTTTGGTTTCTTGCCAAACCACAGTTCATAAGGCATCGTCTCAACGGATTTTGATGGTGCCCTATTTAACGTGAATGCGGCCGTCTCTAAAGCATAACCCCAAAATGATAGCGGTAAATCTGTAAGAGACATCATAGATCGTACCATATCTAGTAAAGTACGATTACGACGTTCGGACACACCATTGCGCTGTGGTGTTCCGGGTGGCGTGAGTTGTGAAACTATTCCACAGTTTTTCAAATGTACACCAAACTCGTAACTCAAATATTCTCCTCCACGATCAGATCGTAGAAACTTTATTTTCTTGTTACGATGATTTTCAACTTCACTCTGAAATTCTTTGAACTTTTCAAATGTTTCAGACTTATGCTTCATTAAGTAGATATATCCATATCTGCTCAAATCATCTGTGAAGGTGAGAAAATAACGATATCCGCCACGAGCCTCAATATTCATCGGACCACATACATCGGTATGTATGATTTCCAACAAATCTG
The DNA here is from genome assembly GCF_018294505.1 of Triticum aestivum. Taxonomy (NCBI): domain Eukaryota; kingdom Viridiplantae; phylum Streptophyta; class Magnoliopsida; order Poales; family Poaceae; genus Triticum; species Triticum aestivum. Next base: position 714,661,629 of record NC_057803.1, on the reverse strand, counting down.
TTGCTCTCTCCATAGTACCGGAGAACGGTGTTTTAGTCATCTTGCCCATGAGGCACGGTTCGCAAGTACCAAGTGATTCATAATCAAGTGGTTCAAAAGTCCATTAGTATGGAGTTTCTTCATGCGTTTTACACCGATATGACCTAAACGACAGTGCCACAAATAAGTTGCACTTTCATTATCAACTCTGCATCTTTTGGTTTCAACATTATGAATATGTGTATTACTACTATCGAGATTCAGTAAGAATAGACCACTCTTCAAGGGTGCATGACCATAAAAGATATTACTCATATAAATAGAACAACCATTATTCTCTGATTTAAATGAATAACCGTCTCGCATTAAACAAGATCCAGATATAATGTTCATGCTCAACGCTGGCACCAAATAACAATTATTTAGGTCTAATATTAATCCCGAAGGTAGATGTAGAGGTAGCGTGCCGACCGCGATCACATCGACTTTGGAACCGTTTCCCACGCGCATCGTCACCTCGTCCTTAGCCAATCTTCGCTTAATCCGTAGCCCCTGTTTCGAGTTGCAAATATTGGCAACAGAACCAGTATCAAATACCCAGGTGCTACTGCGAGCATTGGTAAGGTACACATCAATAACATGTATATCACATATACCTTTGTTCACCTTGCCATACTTCTTATCCGCCAAATACTTGGGGCAGTTCCGCTTCCAGTGACCAGTCTGCTTGCAGTAGAAGCACTCAGTTTCAGGCTTAGGTCTAGACTTGGGTTTCTTCTCTTGAGCAGCAACTGGCTTGCTGTTCTTCTTGAAGTTCCCTTTCTTCTTTCCTTTGCCCTTTTTCTTGAAACTAGTGGTTTTGTTAACCATCAACACTTGATGCTCCTTTTTGATTTCTACCTCCGCAGCTTTCAGCATTGCGAAGAGCTCGGGAATAGTCTTGTTCATCCCTTGCATATTATAGTTCATCACGAAGCTCTTGTAGCTTGGTGGCAGTGATTGGAGAATTCTGTCAATGACGCAATCATCCGGAAGATTAACTCCCAATTGAATCAAGTGATTATTATACCCAGACATTTTGAGTATATGCTCACTGACAGAACTATTCTCCTCCATCTTGCAGCTATAGAACTTATTGGAGACTTCATATCTCTCAATTCGGGCATTTGCTTGAAATATTAACTTCAACTCCTGGAACATCTCATATGCTCCATGACGTTCAAAACGTCGTTGAAGTCCCGATTCTAAGCCGTAAAGCATGGCACACTGAACTATCGAGTAGTCATCAACTTTGCTCTGCCAGACGTTCATAACATCTGGTGTTGCTCCAGCAGCAGGCCTGGCACCCAGCGGTGCTTCCAGGACGTAATTTTTCTGTGCAACAATGAGGATAATCCTCAAGTTACGGACCCAGTCCGTGTAATTGCTACCATCATCTTTCAACTTTGCTTTCTCAAGGAACGCATTAAAATTCAACGGAACAACAGCACGAGCCATCTATCTACAATCAACATAAACAAGCAAGATACTATCAGGTACTAAGTTCATGATAAATTTAAGTTCAATTAATCATATTATTTAAGAACTCCCACTTAGATAGACATCCCTCTAGTCCTCTAAGTGATTACGTGATCCAAATCAACTAGACCATGACCGATCATCACGTGAGATGGAGTAGTTTTCAATGGTGAACATCGTTATGTTGATCATATCTACTATATGATTCACGCTCGACCTTTCGGTCTCCGTGTTCCGAGGCCATATCTGCATATGCTAGGCTCGTCAAGTTTAACCTGAGTATTTTGCGTGTGCAAAAACTGGCTTGCACCCGTTGTAGATGGACGTAGAGCTTATCACACCCGATCATCACGTGGTGTCTGGGCACGACGAACTTTGGCAATGGTGCATACTCAGGGAGAACACTTCTTGATAATTTAGTGAGAGATCATCTTATAATGCTACCGTCAATCAAAGCAAGATAAGATGCATAAAAAGATAAACATCACATGCAATCAATATAAGTGATATGATATGGCCATCATCATCTTATGCTTGTGATCTCCATCTCCGAAGCACCGTCATGATCACCATCGACACCGGCGCGACACCTTGATCTCCATCGTAGCATCGTTGTCGTCTCGCCAATCTTATGCTTCCACGACTATCACTACCGTTTAGTAATAAAGTAAAGCATTACATCGCGATTGCATTGCATACAGTAAAGCGACAACCATATGGCTCCTGCCAGTTGCCAATAACTCGGTTACAAAACATGATCATCTCATACAATAAAATTCAGCATCATGCCTTGACCATATCACATCACAACATGCCCTGCAAAAACAAGTTAGACGTCCTCTACTTTGTTGTTGCATGTTTTACGTGGCTGCTACGGGCTTAAGTAAGAACCAATCTCACCTACGCATCAAAACCACAACGATAGTTTGTCAAATAGACTCTGTTTTAACCTTCGCAAGGACCGGGCGTAGCCATACTTGGTTCAACTAAAGTTGGAGAGACAGTCGCCCGCAAGCCATCTCTGTGCAAAGCACGTCGAGGGAACCGGTCTCGCGTAAGCGTACGCGTAAGGTTGGTCCGGGTCGTCTCGTCCAACAATACCGCCGAACCAAAGTATGACATGCTGGTAGGCAGTATGACTTGTATCGTCCACAACTCACTTGTGTTCTACTCGTGCATATAACATCAACATAAATAACCTAGGCTCGGATGCCACTGTTGGGTTTCGTAGTAATTTCAAAAAATTTCCTACGCACACGCAAGATCATGTGATGCATAGCAACGAGGGGAGAGTATTGTCTACGTACCCAACGCAGACCGACTGCGGAAGCGATGACACGACATAGAGGAAGTAGTCGTACGTCTTCTCGATCCAACCGATCAAGCACCGAAACTACGGCACCTCCGAGTTCGAGCACACGTTCAGCTTGATGACGATCCCCGGACTCCGATCCAGCAAAGTGTCGGGGAAGAGTTTCGTCAGCACGACGGCGTGGTGACGATCTTGATGAACTACAGCAGCAGGGCTTCGCCTAAACTCCGCTACAGTATTATCGAGGAATATGGTGGCAGGGGGCACCGCACACGGCTAAGGAATTGATCACGTGGATCAACTTGTGTCAACTTGTGTGTCTTTGGGGTGCCTCTACCTCAGTATATAAAGGAGCCAAGGGGGGAGGGGGCGCCGGCCAAGAGAGAGAGGCGCAGGAGGAGTCCTACTCCTACCGGGAGTAGGACTCCCCCCCCAATCCTATTCCAACTAGGATTCCCAAGGGGGAAAGAGGGAGAGGGGTGGCCGGCCACCTCTCCTAGTCCTAATAGGACTAGGGGAAGGGGGGAGGCGCGCAGCCCCCTTGGGCTGCCCCTTTCTCCTTTCCACTAAGGCCCATGATGGCCCATATGGCTCCCGGGGGGTTCCGGTAACCTCCCGGTAACCCGGTAAAATCCCGATTTCACCCGGAACACTTCCGATGTCCAAACATAGGCTTCCAATATATCAATCTTTATGTCTCGACCATTTCGAGACTCCTCGTCATGTCCGTGATCACATCCGGGACTCCGAACAACCTTCGGTACATCAAAATGCATAAACTCATAATATAACTGTCATCGTAACCTTAAGCGTGCGGACCCTACGGGTTCGAGAACAATGTAGACATGACCGAGACACGTCTCTGGTCAATAACCAATAGCGGGACCTGGATGCCCATATTGGCTCCTACATATTCTACGAAGATCTTTATCGGTCAGACCGTATAACAACATACGTTGTTCCCTTTGTCATCGGTATGTTACTTGCCCGAGATTCGATCGTCGGTATCCAATACCTAGTTCAATCTCGTTACCGGCAAGTCTCTTTACTCGTTCCGTAATACATCATCTCACAACTAACATATTAGTTGTAATGCTTGCAAGGCTTATGTGATGTGTATTGCCGAGAGGGCCCAGAGATACCTCTCCGACAATCGGAGTGACAAATCCTAATCTCGAAATACGCCAACCCAACATCGACCATTGGAGACACCTGTAGTACTCCTTTATAATCACCCAGTTACGTTGTGACGTTTGGTAGTACCCAAAGTGTTCCTCCGGTAAACGGGAGTTGCATAATCTCATAGTCATAGGAACATGTATAAGTCATGAAGAAAGCAATAGCAACATAATAAACGATCGGGTGCTAAGCTAATGGAATGGGTCATGTCAATCAGATCATTCTACTAATGATGTGACCTCGTTAATCAAATAACAACTCATTGTTCATGGTTAGGAAACATAACCATCTTTGATTAACGAGCTAGTCAAGTAGAGGCATACTAGTGACACTCTGTTTGTCTATGTATTCACACATGTATTATGTTTCCGGTTAATACAATTCTAGCATGAATAATAAACATTTATCATGATTATAAGGAAATAAATAATAACTTTATTATTGCCTCTAGGGCATATTTCCTTCAGTCTCCCACTTGCACTAGAGTCAATAATCTAGATTACACTGTAATGATTCTAACACCCATGGAGCCTTGGTGTTGATCATGTTTTGCTCGTGGAAGAGGCTTAGTCAATGGGTCTGCAACATTCAGATCCGTATGTATCTTGCAAATCTCTATGTCTCCCACCTGGACTAGATCCCGGATGGAGTTGAAGCGTCTCTTGATGTGTTTGGTCCTTTTGTGAAATCTGGATTCCTTTGCCAAGGCAATTGCACCAGTATTGTCACAAAAGATTTTCATTGGACCCGATGCACTAGGTATGACACCTAGATCGGATATGAACTCCTTCATCCAGACTCCTTCATTTGCTGCTTCCGAAGCAGCTATGTATTCCGCTTCACATGTAGATCCCGCTACAACGCTTTGTTTAGAACTGCACCAACTGACAGCTCCACCGTTTAATGTAAACACGTATCCGGTTTGCGATTTAGAATCGTCCGGATCAGTGTCAAAGCTTGCATCAACGTAACCTTTTACGGTGAGCTCTTTGTCACCTCCATATACGAGAAACATATCCTTAGTCCTTTTCAGGTATTTTAGGATGTTCTTGTTAGGTTTCGTAGTAATTTCAAAAATTTTCCTACGCGCACACAGGATCATGTGATGCATAGCAACGAGAGGAGAGTGTTGTCTACGTACCCAACGCAGACCGACTGCGGAAGCGATGACACGACGTAGAGGAAGTAGTCGTACGTCTTCACGATCCAACCGATCAAGCACCGAAACTACGGCACCTCCGAGTTCGAGCACACGTTCAGCTCGATGACGATCCCCGGACTCCGATCCAGCAAAGTGTCGGGGAAGAGTTTCGTCAGCACGACGGCGTGGTGACGATCTTGATGAACTACAGCAGCAGGGCTTCGCCTAAACTCCGCTACAGTATTATCGAGGAATATGGTGGCAGGGGGCACCGCACACGGCTAAGGAATCGATCACGTGGATCAACTTGTGTCAACTTGTGTGTTTAGAGGTGCCCCTGCCTCCGTATATAAAGGAGGAGAGGAGGGGAGGCTGGCCGGCCAAAGGGGGGAGGCGCAGGAGAGTCCTACTCCCACTGGGAGTAGGATTCCCCCTCCAATCCTAGTCCAACTAGGATTCCTCGGAGGGGAAAACAGGAGGAGGGGGCCGGCCACCTCTCCTAGTCCTAATAGGACTAGGGGAAGGGGGGGCGCGCAGCCCATCTAGGGCAGCCCCTTCTCTTTTCCACTAAGGCCCACTATGGCCCAAATAGCTCCCGGGGGGTTCCGGTAACCCTTCCGGTATTCCGGTAAAATCCCGATTTCACCCGGAACACTTCCGATGTCCAAACATAGACTTCCAATATATCAATCTTTATGTCTCGACCATTTCGAGACTCCTCGTCATGTCCGTGATCACATCCGGGACTCCGAACAACCTTCGGTACATCAAAATGCATAAACTCATAATATAACTGTCATCGTAACCTTAAGCGTGCGGACCCTACGGGTTCGAGAACAATGTAGACATGACCGAGACACGTCTCTGGTCAATAACCAATAGCGGGACCTGGATGCCCATATTGGCTCCTACATATTCTACGAAGATCTTTATCGGTCAGACCGCATAACAACATACGTTGTTCCCTTTGTCATCGGTATGTTACTTGCCCGAGATTCGATCGTCGGTATCCAATACCTAGTTCAATCTCGTTACCGGCAAGTCTCTTTACTCGTTCCGTAATACATCATCTCACAACTAACACATTAGTTGTAATGCTTGCAAGGCTTATGTGATGTGTATTACCGAGAGGGCCCAGAGATACCTCTCCGACAATCGGAGTGACAAATCCTAATCTCGAAATACGCCAACCCAACATCGACCATTGGAGACACCTGTAGTACTCCTTTATAATCACCCAGTTACGTTGTGACGTTTGGTAGTACCCAAAGTGTTCCTCCGGTAAACGGGAGTTGCATAATCTCATAGTCATAGGAACATGTATAAGTCATGAAGAAAGCAATAGCAACATACTAAACGATCGGGTGCTAAGCTAATGGAATGGGTCATGTCAATCAGATCATTCTGCTAATGATGTGACCTCGTTAATCAAGTAACAACTCATTGTTCATGGTTAGGAAACATAACCATCTTTGATTAACGAGCTAGTTAAGTAGAGGCATACTAGTGACACTTTGTTTGTCTATGTATTCACACATGTATTATGTTTCCGGTAAATACACTTCTAGCATGAATAATAAACATTTATCATGATTATAAGGAAATAAATAATAACTTTATTATTACCTCTAGGGCATAATTCCTTCAGGCGGCTATGTCCCTCTTCATACCGTGCCACCAAAATCTTTCCTGAATATCCTTATACATTTTGGTTCCTCCAGGGTGGATCGAATATGGAGTGGTGTGTGTTTCAGCTAAAATTTGTTGTTTAAGGTCTTCTATGTTTGGCACGCATAGCCTTTCTCCGTACCATAATATTCCTTCATTGTCTATGACGAATTCCGAGACCTTGCCCATACTCAACTTTCTTTTAATTCCATTAGGAGTAGAGATTTGAGATTTCTAAGTTTATAGCCTTACCATACATGGATTAATTGTGATTGATTACCATAAATACGTTGGGTATTGTCGGCCAGACGAGAAAGAGAAAAACCGGTGGGAGGGGGGTGGTGGGAGGTGGGACGAAGAAAAACCGGTTGAAAATAAACCGGTTGAAAGTGGGGGGACTATTCAACCAATTCGTCCATTAGGAGTAGAGATTTATTTCTGGGAAAAACTAATTCTTATTCTTATTTGGACTGAGATTATTTGGTACGCGGAGAACCCTTTTGGTGGGGTGATTTGTGTAAAATCGGCGGTAGAGGCACGCCGTACGCGATGGAGAAGAATCTCACGCAAGTGCATGTGCAGGACGAGAGCGATGGATCGGCGACTAATTGACCTCCTCCTCGTCACGCGCTCACGTGTGCCTTCCTCGCGAAGGATCGATGGATGGATTTGCATGCCCAACTGTACACGTAATTGGCTAATCTCTCGGGGTTAGCTTGGCCGGGTTACCAATCGCTAACCCAGGGACGCACTCGATCGATCGCAAATACCGGGTGCAGGTTTCACGATTCTTTGACCGACCAGCCCAAGCCTGCCAGCAAGTTCCGGCGCTGGAAAATACTTTGGAGATGTGTAGCCGTGTTGATTCGGAAAATACTTTGGAGATGTTGAAGAAAATACCGCTGCCCTTCTTTGCTCGGAAGTCTGTACTTGTACACCCGAACCGAATTCCCACGGTGTTCCTTTCAAATTTCTGATCTTCATCTGTTCTTTTTTGTTCAAGTGAATTTCTACTCTTGAAGTTTTTTTTTCCTACAAGAAAAGACAGTGCCGATTCGCGGCGAAAAAGAGATAGAAAATGATAAGACAATGCCGAATTTTAATTTAAGAAAGGTCTCAAACGGCGGGTACAAGGGACTGCAATAGCAACTTACAAGCAACATGAACAACAAATAAACAACAGAATATAAACAAAGAAACTAGCAAAATGTCGATGTAGCCACCATGGATAAAACACCAGAACTTATTAAAAGAAAAACACAAGCTTCGGATGGAAACACAATTGACAAATATGTAATACACCTCATCTACTCCAGAAAAGCGAGTAATTCACATATTGAAGGTCGCCGAACCGTCGACAAATGGAGTTGCTCACCCTAGAGCAGGAATGAGTACCAACCCGGTCACCATGGGATATTCTTATCCCCGACCACCTCATTGTGCCATTTAATCGTCGAACTGGAGAGGACCATATGGTCACATATCGAAGGCCGCCGAACCATCCACGAATGGAGTTGCTCATCCTAGAGCAAGAACGGGTACCAACCCCGATCACCATGGTATATCTCATTCTTATAACGACCACCCCACTACACCATTTAACCATGGGTAGTACATAATTTCAGAAATATTTCCATCAACATACACTATATTTAACAAACTTGTTGACATATTGTGGTCTTTTTCAGGAAACAATCTCCAAATTAATAAGAAAGGCCCACCCATTAGACTGGCGATGTATTGCATTGGGACTACATTCGTAAAATACACAGCAACTGGTAATGGGATGGATTATAAAAAGGAAATGAAAATCTATAATGCTTGGCCACCCAAGCCAAATCAACGAGCCATCTTGATCCGGCTTGGTCAGGAGACAAATGCAAGACTGTGGCGGCTAGGGCCATGGTTAGGGTTAGGATGGCATGGTAGCGTTTCAAAAGCGATTGAAGCGACGATGAGAAACAATGAAGGGAAGGGGAATGTACTGATGGTGGCAAGACAACCTCGAAGAAAAATGCGTTGACGACGAATCATTCGGCCGCAAGTAGGCCGCAATGAGGGCCGCAACTAGCTATCACATCATCTCCAAGCAGAAACGTTTTAGACTAACCACGCGCCAATTCTTAGGCATTATCCACGAAGTTGTCAGTGAGACATTTTGTTTCCCCGCAAAGATAAACATGTTCAATGGTCCTCAATCAACCGAGACAATTTTTTTATAACTAAGACACTATTTTGAAACTAGCGAAATTTTGAAGTAGCCCTCCATCACTGTACAACACCCGAATGTATGCAGAAATAATGATAGTACAATCTTCAGGTGGAGGCACAACCGACAAATATGTAATACACCTCCTGATGCGGAGCATCCTACGGGCATCACCATGTCAAGAGTCCGGTTGGAAAGTGACACATGCGAGCTGTACTTCTCATACATAAAGGTGAATCTTCTCCTTTACACATGTTCACTTGGCCCCTTCGAGGATGGTATACTACTTGACACTCCACTCGTGTGCATGCATAGGTATTGCTGGAGCTTCATAGATGACGAGGAGGAGTGCAAGCAACAAGGAACACCTACACCATCTGCGAGGGAAGCGTGGAAGTGAAGACGGAAGAAGAAGGAGCTACGAAGTCTACAATGACCGGACGACTGGAAGCCACCGGACGTCCGACCCTCTATAGCGCCTGGACGACCGACGTCCGTCGGACGTCCGACGCACCCTCGACCAGCACCATACCAAGCCTACAGCGGCCGGATGACCGACGAGACACCGGACGTCTGACGAGTCCCAGCACCCGGACGACCTACGCCGACCGGACGACCGGCACCACCTGTCCGGAGCCAAAACGTCGGAAGTCCGACGCCCTCCGGACGTCCGAACCCCCGCGAGCTACCGGACGTCTGACCCGATCGGACGTCCGACACTGCCTGTGCGCAGCCGGGCCTTTGGCCTTGTATCCCTCTCCCACTTACCCCTTCGTGGCTTAGACTATATAAATAGACCTCCCCCTCATCCTTTCTAGGGTTAGCAAAGTGATAGCTCATTTATATGTGAGCTTTGCTCCTACCATTCCTTCTCTTGAGAGAGAGAGAGAAAGAGACCACTACTCCTTTGGAGGCCAAGACCTCCATCTAGGAGAAGATCCCGCGGGATATCATCAAGGCCCCCTCGCGGGAAGATCCGTCTAGGATACCATTAAGACCTCCTCTCGAAGACGAACCTTACCTTGTATCTTTAAACCAAGACATTTTCTTATAACCAAGGCGTTGTTTTTTTTAAATAGAAAAAACTAAGGCATTTTTTTTAATTGAACTAAGCCATTGTTTTGGATAGATAAGACCTCGCCATGGTGTTATTTGTTGTTGTTGATGTTGTTGGTACCACCAAAGCACCTACCAATCCTATGATTACGTCCCCCTCCCCAAACATGTGAGCCACAATAATCACCCAAAGCGAACCCTACTATGGTCGGGCCCCCCAGGCTAGCCCAGCACACGATAATTATCACGTTATTAAGCACCAAAAAAATAATAATAAATCGTACTACGATACTAGTCAAACTCAAACAGCCTGCTCCGCCCCTCCCCGCGGGCCCCACCCTCGCAAAAAAGCAAACGCCCCACAAAAGCAAGCGACCCGCGCCGCGTGCGCGTAGCAAATGTAATGCGCCCGTAGCCAAATGATCAGCAGTCGGCCCGAGAAGGATAAAGGGCCGAAAGCTACGCGCACCCGCCTCGCTTCACCCACGCGCACGCCGACATGCGGGGCCCGCGAGGCCTCCCGGCCCGCAGGTCAGCTAGCCGAGCCGGCGTGCACGTAGCCCCTGCTCCCAGCTAGAAAGAACCCCCCCCGTTTATCTCGCGCACCAGCCCGCAGCCAGCCGTAAAGCGACGCGCGCCGCTGACGCGTGGGCCCGCGGGTTCTCCCCGGGCCCGCGGCGCTCGTGGCTTCCGCTCGGAGCACACGGTCCCGTCGCACCCACCCACGCCCGCGCCGCTGACGGCGCGGGCCCGCGTGTCGCGCGGCGCGTGACGACCTCCCCGCTCCCGGTCGCGCGTCCCCACCACCCGGCCAATCGCGGGCGGCCACGTGGGGGCGTCCGCCGTTGGATCCGGATCGGAGGGCCGGGACGGCGCGGGCGGGCCCCGCGCGACCCGTCGATGGCGGTCACCCCGGCCCGGCCCCCGGTCGCGCCCCCCGCGCATCTATTTAACCCGGCCGCCCTCGCCCGCCCGCCGGCGACGCCGCCGCCGCAGACCCGCACGCACCCAGCCACCAGAAGCGGAGCAGAAGAAATAAGAAGCCACGGTAGACTAAAAAGCAAACGCCAGAAAGAATAATATCCGGAGCACGAGGCCAACGAGGAGGGAGCCGACCGTCGCCGAGGAGGCGGAGGAGGAAGAACAGCGGCGACCGGCCACGACCGCACCGCCGGCGAGCGAGCTCCCGAGGTGAGGATTTCTCCGCGCCGCACTCGGTTGGTGGTACCCGCGCAGCTGGTACTAGTAGTAGATTGGTTCCACTCATGGCCCGGCCGCTTCGAGGGGATTTGCCTCCGCGTTCTTGATGCGGGGGCGATTCTCCGCCCCGGAGACGGGCCCCGGCCGCCCCAATGCGGCGGCGCCGGGAATTTGGGGGCGGAAAAAAAATCCTCTTCTTGCGCTAGGAAAGGTGTAGAGCCCACCTAAAGCGAGAGCTGAAAAGAGCGTAGAATTTCTCCGAGCTCGCAAATTCTCTGGATCTTGGGAGGAGCGCTGCCTCTGGTGTTGCCTGAGTTGTTGGGGAGGCCGTGAATGCCTGGAGCTCTCAAGGTGTTGCCTCCTCTTCCTCTGCCTGTGTTGGTCGGTAGTAGTATCTGTTTGCCTGCAGCTTTTGTACTGCGAGCTGGGGTGGAGTTAGCTAGGGGGGTGAGCTCTGTCATGGCGCAATGTCGCTCCCTGCTTGTTAGGTTTATTTCTCTGCTTGTGATTTCTTGAGGTGAGGCCGCGCCTTGTGATTCGATCGGTTCCGTTGAGGATGAACCGGCCGATTTCGAGAAGGAAAGAAACCGATTATGGGGAACCATGAGGGTGAAATAATCAATCACCTCTAAGAAAGCCGCGGCACAAGTTAGCGCACTGTGTCCAAATTGTGTTATTGCAGAGCATTTGCTTCCCCCTCACCGCCCCCTTCAATGAATCTCCCCTGTGACTAATGACCACCTTAAAATATAATTTGTCTCCTTTTTTGTATTTTTTTTCTTGGTGAGGTAGATCTTCTTATTCCCATTACTTTGACCTTCTCTCCGGCTTCTTAGGTTAGGCGGTCTATCTGCTGTGCCCTGTTTTAGTTTTGAAGCAGTTTTTGTTTATCAGGGTTTCTTGTTTTAGTTGCAGTCCTCCATAGTCTGTAATTAAGTAGTCCAAACGAAGTGGCTGGTGATGATGCAAGGTTGTATTTTTTCCTTCTAACCGAATTAGGTGGGTTTGTGTACCTGTGATTTTCTTTTACGTTAGATTAGAGGGAGCCACGCCATTCACACATGGGCCCATGGGTTTTCTCTCGGTCGGTCCATGGTGCGCGAGCTCCCGGTTTCCTCCCCTCGGAGCACGCGGTGGCTCCGCGCCCTCCCACCCTTTGCGTTACCGGCACGGTGTGTGTGCGGCAATTTCGAGAAAGAAATAAACCAATTTTGGGGAACAAACAGGGGAAAATAATCAATCACCTCTAAGAAAGCCGTGGCAGAAGTTAACACTCAGTATCCAAATTGTGTTATTGCGGATCGTTTGCTCCCCCCTTCAACAAATCTTCTAATTCCTCTGTGACTGATGACCACCTTAAAAAATGACACACTCGTTTCTGCATTGAAGGATACAATTTGTCTCCTTTCTGTATTTCTTTTTCTTGGTGAGTTAAATCTTTTTGTTCATTACATTGACCTTCTCTTCCAGTTTCTGAGGTTAGGCAGTCTATCTGCTGTGTCCTGTTTTAGTTAGGTTTTGAAGCACTTTTTTGTTTATCGTCAGGGTTTCTTGTTTTAGTCGTAGTCCTTCATAGTCTGTCGTTAAATATCCAAACAAAGTGGCAGGTGGTCATGCAAGATTGTATTTTCTTCTAATTGAACTAGGTGTGTTTGTGTTCCTGTGATTTCTCTTACCTTTGTTTGTTTACTGTTTGGTTTGTTGTGATATCTTGCAAGCTCGCATGAGACTGTACATCGCTGAACTTTTCGCATTACCAGCTCCCTTTGTCTTGTGCTTTCCTTTTGTCAGGGTGAACAGAAATCAACTCTCTTAGTTGTTAGGAACTTGATCATGCCAACTTGTAGTTGCAATTTGCATTGATTGTATTATATGTGCTAGTTAGTAATTCAAATGAAATACCCTGTCTCAGTCAACTTCTCTTCCCCTGTTTCCTCTCTATTTGTGTTATTTCTGGCTTCTTTTACGTCGGCCATATAACATGTATTCCTTTTGAAAGTTAAGTCGATGTATTTCATCTCTTAGATCGGATTAACACTTGCCTTTTGATGATGGCTATTTTTATCATTGATGTCCTGAAACAAGTCCTCCTAATTTTGAGACTTAGAAGTTAGTAACTTAGAATTATGCATCCTGGACTGTTGGTTCATAAGCTCATTGGCTGAGAAATTTTGCGGTGACTGTTTTCTTGATTTGCTTGCATTGCTTCAAAATATCACTGATAATTACACTTTGCAGTTTCCAGCGAAAATATCCGAAGATCCTTGCTAGTTCCAGGGACGTTCTATCCCATTAAGCAAGATTCTTCAAGGTGATGGTTCAGTCTCAACCCTGCTGACCTCCATGTCCGGGGCCCCACGCTCCAACCTTGGACTTGTTCCCAGGGACATGAATGGTAGCCTTCCAGTCAGTACTACAAATTCCTCTGGGCCAAGCATTGGTGTTAGCTCTTTGGTGACCGATGGCAACTCATCACTTTCTGGAGGTGCCCAGTTTCAGCAAAGCACGAGCATGAATGCTGATTCATTCATGCGCCTTCCTGCCTCTCCGATGTCGTTTTCGTCCAACAACATTTCTGGCTCTTCAGTCATTGATGGCTCCATCATGCAGCAAAGTCCACCCCAAGAGCAGATGCAGAAGCGGAGAGCATCTAGTGTAACATCACAACCTGTGATTGATGCTGCCGCCGCATTTCATGCTCAAAAGAAGCCAAGAGTTGATATTCGGCAAGATGATATCTTGCAGCAACAGTTGATTCAACAGCTGCTCCAAGGTCAGAGTTCCCTTCATCTCCAGGGCCAACATAACCCACAGCTTCAAGCCTTGATCCGGCAGCACAAACTGGCACAAATTCAGCAACAACAGCAGCATCAGTTATCGCAACAATTTCCTCAGCATCAACATTCTCAAGTTGGCATACCTCGGCAGCCGCAGTTGAGGCCGCCGCTAGCACAGCCTGGAATTCAGCTAGCTGGACCTGTTAGGACTCCTGTTGAGAGTGGGCTTTGTTCTCGAAGGTTAATGCAGTATTTGTATCACAAGCGTTACCGGCCAGATGTGAGTTTCTGCATTTTCATACATTTATTACAAGGTACAAAACAATGGAAGTACAATTTACTTAAATTTTTATTGTAGAATAATCCCATAACATACTGGAGGAAGCTCATTGATGAATATTTTGCACCACGATCAAGAGAGAGATGGTGTGTGTCATCATATGAAAAACCAGGGAATACCTCAGCTGCTATTCCACAGACATCCCCGGTTAGTAAAAATTTCATATCTGAAATTATGTTGAATAGATGTTTAAATAGTATCATACACCATCTTTTTATTGTTCTGCTAGGATTATTCAACACCGTTTATTATCGATTACCTTTGATGGCAGTGAGAAACATAATTTGCCTCTCGAGGAAATATTTGTTATTTTAACCTGTACTAATTATTTTAATTGAAAGTTTGAAACTGTCCTGCAATGGCTATTTTAATTGTATATATCTATTTTGTGTAATAAACCCACTGATAGCTGATAAAGCTGATTCTTTGTCTGCTCTGCATGCATGGTCGATATCCAGGGTACTTATTCCTTTGATGTCGTATAAGATCTATGAAATTTCATTCCTATTCTTTCCTTGTTACAGGGTACATGGCGTTGTGATATTTGTAATACGCATTCGGGGAAAGGATATGGTAAAATGTTATATCCTTGGTTGTTTGCACATTTCCCTTCAAGATTGCTCACTGAGTATGAATGCTGATTTGTTTGTGCTTATTCTGTTATTCCTCTATTTGCCAAGCTCAATATTTTTGTACATTTCTTGTGCTTTACAGAAGACAATCAACAGTATTACTTTCTAAGGAAGCCACTAAGCATTAAGAGTGCAAATAAATGTAGCTAAACAGAATTCTAAGGAAGCATCAAGAGTGCAAATAAAAGTATCTTATGAATTTGTTAACTCTCTGGAGCAGTACAGAATACCTTATCATAAGAAAGTGTTACTGTCATGAATGAAGAATATCCTCATAGTGTTGGCATTTTATTTCTTCCACAGCAAAGCCTTCTTTGTGTTATCATGCGCTTTCCCCCTCCTGTTTTTTTAGATGAACACCTTGACTGTTTGTTTTTGGGGCTCTTTTTGTTTTGCCTCTTCATTGTGCAATTCTCATAAATAAGATTTTAAGTTTTTCTCTGCAATGTAATATCAATATGTATTTTTGAGCTCACCCAGTTTCCCCCCTTTCTCTTATCTATCATACAGAGGCTACCTCTGAAATACTTCCTAGACTCTGTCAAATTAGATTTGACCACGGTGTTAAGGATGAATATCTATTCCTTGACATGCCGAACGAGTTCCGGTTGCCCAACGGACTGCTGCTCCTGGAGCATACTAAAGTTGTTCAGAAGAGCATCTACGACCACCAACATGTCACACATGAGGGACAACTGAGAATAATATTCACTCCAGAACTAAAGGTATGTTCCTAGTTGTAGTAGCTAGCCCATACCATAGCACCTTTTGGGTGTCCTTTCTTGAACATTTGTGGATATCTCGAAATGTGAATCATTCTTATGTGCTGAATTGCATATGCAGATTATGTCTTGGGAGTTTTGTTCACAGAAACACGACGAGTATGTCACTCGCAAGTTTCTAACAGAGCAGGTATAGCTCTTAGACCAGTATGGGATTCCTGTTCCATCTCCTATTTGATTAACCTTTGGTTCAAAGGCAGCATATGGTTGAGCTGTCGCCTACATATACACAGTGTGGTTTTGATGCCTGGCATCTTGTAGTTTTGTGTTTATGACGTAAATCTAATGGGTATTGCTGCTCCTGGGTGATTGGGGTGTGAAAGGACCAGATCCCTCCCACGGTTACTATGTTTATCACCCATTTGCTTAACTGTCTACTCAACTAAGTTACAGATAGCTACAGGTGGAAAACACCGAAGACGGTTAAATTATACTCAACCTTTAGAGTAGGCCATAATTCATTGCAATCCTCATGTTTGCCATAGCACCTTTCAAAATCACTTGCTACAAGACCGTATGTGCCGTCTTGTTTTGTGGTTCTAAATCACTATGATTATTTTACGGTTTTGCAATTTCAAAGCTTCCTGTCTTTTTCATAATTTTTTCTTCCAAATGGATTTATTTTTTTACTTTCGTAGGAAGTGGTTAAGCACGGGCATTCAACCAGTCCACATAATTATAAATCTTAATCTGTGACTTTGTGTGATGCGCTTTAACTTTGGTACCCTTCTATGTTTTTCTTATGCACATGCTTTTGTTTTTTCAGGTTACACATATGCTGCGTGCTACCCAGAGTTATCAAGCTACTGTCACTAAAAATGGACCTGCTGGCCTATCGCACGATGAGGCACAGAAGGCTTGCAACGAGTTAGTAAAACTAAAGTCACGAAAATATGTAGTTGATTCTCTCTAGAGTTGAATTTCTGATATTCTAATCACTAAATGTAAATTCTTTTTTTTGGTATGAAATTTATAGTTTTGCGTCAGCTTCACGACAACTAGCGAAAAATATAGATCACCACAGCCTAAATGAACATGGTCTTTCTAAAAGATATGTTCGCTGTTTGCAGGTAACTGGAGTTCCCTAAGTAGTATATACCTTTCTATTTGCTCAACATTTTGTAGTCTTGATATTTTCCACATGGTGTGCATTATATGGTTTTATTCTGTATATGTGCATTATGGCACGTTAATTGCTTATGTCCTCTTGGCAGATATCAGAGGTGGTGAATCACATGAAGGATCTAATTGAGTTCAGCCACAAGAACAAGCTCGGCCCTATAGGTAGGAGCATGCACATATACCAATCGTGTTTAGTACCTACTAAGTGCTATATTTAGTTTCCATAGAACAGTTTTGACCAGTGACTCTCATGAATATGGTAGAACTAAGCATAGCATTTTGGTTTCTTCCAAAAAGTTAAGCCATAATGCATGTTGTATTGTATTACCTCAGTACTGAAATATAAGACATTTTTGTAGGCTAGGCTAGTTTAGCCTACAAAAAGTTTATATTTTGGTACAGAGGTAGTACTTCATAAGAAATATCTACATGGCTAGAAGCTACGTTCAAACTCCAGCTGAGCCAAAAACCCAGCTAATATCATGCAAATTTGGTCGTAATGCAACTTCTGAACTAGTGGGAGATGTGGACTGTGAGCTTGAACATGTACAAATTGGTTGTGATGCAAACAATGCGGAGCTAAACATTGTATGCCACCTTTAGGGCTTCATCATATTTGCTGCTGATAACAGCAAATCATAACAACTGAAGAGAAACATTTGTAACGATAGTGACCATTGATCCGTGAGATAGTTTAAATGTTTAATTATTTTGCCTGTTCATCTGCAGAGGGACTGAAGAACTATCCCAAGCAAACTGCTGGACCAAAGCTCACGGTGCAGAATTTGCATGACTCAAAGGCGGTCAAAATAGAAATGAGCCCCCATGTTAATAACGAGGTTCCAGGTGTTGGAGCAACTAGTAATAATCCGCAGAATCCTGCAGCACAAAGCAATTACCAACACATTCTGAGAAGCTCAAGTGCAAATCAGGGTTTGCTTCAGCAGGAGGCATCACAGAATGCCGCGGCAATGAACAGTTACCAGAATCTGTTTAGAAGCTCAAGCGCAAATCAGGGTTTGCTCCAGCAGGAGGCATCTCAGAATGCTGCTGCGCTAAATAATTACCAGAATATGCTTAGGGGCTCGAGCCCGAATCAAAGTTTACTTCAGCAGGAGGCATCGAGTATCTTCAAAGGTCCTACAGCAGTGCACAGTGGCATTCAGCTGGAAGCATCTAGGTCGTTCCGTGCGGCTCAGCTTGGGCAATTCCAGCATCCCATGTCGTTCCAGCAAGGTATGCCCCAGCACCAGCATAACAATTTCCAAGGCCTGGGCGCTAGTCCACAATTCCAGCAGCATGTGATCAATCAGCTGCTGCAAGAAGCCAAGAATACCAATAGCCGCACTCTTGCTCATCAGCAGCAGCAGCAACACCATCAGCAGCAGCAGCAGCAGCAGCAACACCATCAACTGCAGCAGCAGCAGCAACACCATCAACAACAGCAGCAGCAGCATCAACAGCAGCAGCAGCAACAACATCAACATCAGCAGCAGCAACATCAGCAGCAGCAGCAGTCTCCTAGCACTCCCAATGCAAATGGTGGTCTGGCATCTGGAGCCGCGGTCACCAACAGCGCCGCTAGCACAGAGCAGGCACAGCACATGAATAACGGCACAGCAAAGGGCGCGGCTCCGATGGGTATGACGGGGCCTAGTAACCTGATCAACAGCGGAGCTGGCATGGTCCAGCGAAGCAGCAGTTTCAAGTCGGTAAGCAGCAACCCGGCCGCTTCTGGCGGCAATGCTGTGGCGACCCCAAAGGCGGAGTCTGTGCACGACATGGACGACCTGGAACATCTCATCTCCCACGAACTCGTGGAGAGCGGGCTGTTCATGGGGGAGCAGCCGGGGGACGGTGGCTTCTCGTGGAATATCTGACATCATTGTCAACCAAAGTCTCGCTACTCTGAGAGCTGTGTTTGATGATGATATCGCAGTAGATTATTAAAAAGTTTTTCCTCTTTTTCGAGCTCGCGTTGTCCGCCTGGAACAGTCTCTGGTGATCATAGATTGACGAACTTTCAGTTATGTGAGAGTGTGAGTTGGTTTGGATAGCAGTGCAACCCAGTGTTATTAACTAAGTATGGAATGACATGCTGTGGTTGTCATCTGTGCTGCTATCTTCTTACCAGTGTTTGGAGTATGGAATGACATGCTGTGGTTGTCATCTGTGCTGCTATCTTCTTACCAGTGTTTGGCCTGCCATCTGTAATCTGTTCTTAAACCCATCATATATCCATGAGAGGTGTAGCAACTAGTATTGCAGAAGTACAGTAGTAGCAGGCACACTCATGACCATGGCATGAAAAGCTTGTGAAGCATCAGGACAACTTGTGCATGCCAAAAATCACAGTTAGGACAGTATATTTTCCAACTAAAAGCTGATGTGTTTCTTCTTCTGCCCCTTTTCTTTTTTGAAAATGAAAGCCTTTTTTCTTCTTTTGTGATTCGTGGTATGGCATGCTAGGAGGAAGCCCAAAAGACTTCATATTTGCAGATAGGACAGGTCTGTTTCACAAATGAAAAAAAAGGCATGTGAAATAATCTTTGCTGAAGTTTACTGTGAAAATGACTTTTAGTTATATACGATGTTATAGTTCGCTGTGAAAATGAAAAATATATTATGTTTGAACTCTTATGATGCGGTTTCCATTATTAATTGACTGTAGTTGATTATCCATTTCTCTAAAACACTAGAAAATCCCATCAACGTGGAGAATAAACTTGTCCCCCAATATTAATCAAATTAGCATGGTGCACTACAATACAAGCACCTAGACGACGAGCTTGAGCGGACATGGCATGTGGGCCACCCCTGTTGCACTCCCACGTCGCGACTCCACCACCGACCCTCTTTCACCTCTTGAGGATGCATATCAAAAAGAGGATGCATATCATTTCCTGGAGTATTGATTTTATTTATATTTTCCTCTTTGCGGAATAGAAGAGGCGAGACAATATCAAGGGGAGAGGCATCGATGCGGATTTGCCTGGATGCCATTTCCACAGATTTTTTCCCATGGCTTTGATTGATGTGTCTATCGCTTCCCGACTTCTTCTTTTCTTGACTCCATAACAAAAATCATGAATAATAGAAAATGTTAAAATCAAAAGCAGTAATTTTGAAAAACATCATGTATCAACCCCCCGTGTCTGGGCGCGCGCACACACATACACACGCACGCAAAACTATGGGTTCCTCGCAAAAAACAAGAAGAAGCAAAGTTATGGGAAAAGCAATATTTGTTTTATCCTTTGATTGAAGATTTATTTTTGTTGAGAAATCTTTGATTGGAGAAATATGAGAGGTCACAGTTTGTTGGGCCTGAATTTACCCGGCCGCGTCCAGCAAGGCCCGCAAAATAGGCGAACATAGACATGGGCTCCCAGTAGCCAGGGCACACAGACGCGAGCTGCCTAAAAAAAAAAGAAAGAAAAAAAAAGACGCGAGCTTTCTCGTCCTCGTCCTCTTCTTCCCCGGCCCCCAAATCTCACACGGCGCCGGCCACCCCCGCCGGAATCCGGCTCCACCAGTCGCCCCCCTCCAAGCCGCGGTTCACTCGCCGACCCATCGCCTTCTTTCGTGCGCGGGGCGGCTGCTCTGTCCGGTGACGCCGGCGGCTGGCGCGGGAGACGGACGGCAGCGGAGGCCGCCGGGGACAGGAGAGGGCGAGGGCAGGGGGATGGAGGCCGCCGCCGTACTGCACCCCGTCGGCGGCCACGCGCGAGCCGCGGAGCGCTGGGAGGCGCCGGCGTCGACCGTGCACTGTGGTAAGAAGACGCCGAACTATCCACCAAGCAGAGCAGTAGCAGAGCGTAGAGAGTACGAGTAGTCTTACCACTGGGTAGAGGTATAGGATAGGATATGTGTGTACGGTACACATAGTTTCTTCTAGTGCCGCATCATGTTTGCAGAAATCATAACAACTTGGGAAGGAATGTTGTCCTTGCCTGCACCATAGCACCTTTTGGGTGTCCTTTGTTCTGTCTGTTCACGGCTACATGATAAGTATATCGCTCACAAGTTTCTAGCAGAACCAGGTAGGGTTCTTAGGCCAGCGCGCGCGCTTCCTGTTTCAATTCCTATCCGATGAACCTCTGGTTGAAAGGCTGCATGTGCTTGATTGGCTGTCGCCTACATGTACAGCGTGCCTTCATCCCTGGCATTTTCTAGTTAGGTTGTGTGTATTGTACTTGTACATGACATAAATCTAGCGGGCATTGCTGGTCCTGGGTAATTGCGGTGTGAAATAACCGGTCCCCTCTCATGGTTATTTTGTTTGTCATCCATTTGCTGATCTGTGCATCGAACTAAAGTTACAGATAGCTGCAGAAGCCGCAGATTTAGTACACCAAAGCCGATTAAATTGTAGGCCATAATTCCTCATGTTTGCCGTAGCACCGCTTCCTTCTTTTAAAGTCCTTTGCCGACGAGTGGGCCCATCTCTCCACGATCTCTACAGTCTTTTTCTGTGGTATAATGCCCTAGCCTTGTTCTGATGTAGTATCACTAGATTCTGCAACCTTCTGTCTGTCTTTTGTTGCCTTGCATGTTACATGGATACAGTGTCTAACGATGTAGATTCTGTTTGAACTGGAATATTAACATTCCATATCATCACAACTAGTTGTTTTCCACCAATTTTGATTCAGGCAATGGTGAAGATGCTGCTGCAGATGATGACTCCTGGTGTGATGCTTCAGATTCTCCAGGGCATGATTCCAGCTTACACAGAGAATGGACCCACAGGCAGGACCAGTTTCATAAGGTACATGATTATTTTCACTTCCGTGGTTATTGATTAATCATGAATCATGAATTTGTGTGATGTCCAAAAAGTTTGAAAGTAAGGCTTTTGGTCTCTTTGTAGATGGGCTATAGGGATGGTATAACAGAAGGGCAGAAGGATGGTTGCCCAAGAGGGGTTCAACCTTGGGCATAGGCAATCTGCGCATGTTGGATACAAGTGGGGTCTCGTTCGGGGGATCACTAGGTAAACTGCATTTCTGGTCGTGTGAATAACAGTTTTCTTGTATAAAGTTCCTCTTGTGTCATTCTCATTTATTATATTTTCCTTTTGTTGTCCCTCAAGCAGTGCATTAGCTAGTCTTCCTGACAGTCTAAAAGAAAAGTTGATGCGCGATGCCCAGCGTAGAGGAAAACTTGAAGATTTGCACAACTTCGTGCTAGAAATTTCAGCACAGGGTGCGCTGCAACTGTTTCACGAGAGTACACTTCAGGATAATCGTCGACCAGAGGAAAGCATGCTCCAAACAATTACAAAGGACCTTCTACTGTTGTTGCATGAATGCCCAGATGTTCATGTTAGTGAAGAGTTGAAACGAGTTCCATAAGCAAGGTCATACATGAAACTGCTGGCACCACTGATTTCGAAGTCAGGTAGAATCACTTAGACCGAGTCTTCTGAAGGATGTAATTGTAAATCCTGTGATACTAAAGTTTTCTTTATGGCGTCACCCTTTCTTTCCTCTGAACTCCTGTAAATTTGCAGTATGAATAATGATAATCATATCTTTCTTCCTGAGTTTTGCATCTTCCTCTTATTCCTTTACCATGCTCTGGTCTACCTGAGCATTCCTGAGTATTGGTAGTCTATTGATTTGATCCATTGTGATATTCTTGGGACAGTCTCGATACTTGTTACACTCAGTGCAGACATCACTAGATATTTTATTTTTGCTAGTTTAAGTTTTGAAACATTCTGGCATTTCGCAATACTGACAATGCGGTATCTACAGTTAAAGAATGCAAATGCAGTAGTACATATTTGATGAAACCTCTCACCTCGTTTGTTTTTCATATCAAATTAAGGAGCAATTACCCCAAAAAAAAATTCTGTTTGATTACACTTGGTTGAAAGGCTGCATATGGTTCTTTAGCTGTTTACTACATATACACAGTGTGCTTGGTTTCCTGGCATTTTCTACATATATTGCTGATCCTTGGCAGTTGGGGTGTGTAACAACCAATCCCCCTCTCGTTGTTATTTTGTTTATCATCCATTTGCTGATCTGTGCACTGAACTGAAGTTACAGATAGATTCAGTCTTCAGATGCAGAACACCAAAGCTGATTAAATTGTAGGCCATAATTCATTGCAGTCCTCATGTTTGCCATAGCACCTTCTTCTTTCAAAGTCACTTGCTGACAAGTGGGCCCATCTCTCCATGATCCCCACCGTCTTTTTTTTCTGTGGTTCTAAAAATGTAGCTTATTGTAGTTTTGCCATAGCAACCCTGCTTTGCCCAGTTGATCTGTGATTAACCTTTGGTTAATATGCCAAGTCAAACTTTAAAATTTTAATATTTTGCCTGTTCACCTGCAGAGGGCCTGAAGAACTGGATTTTCATGGAACATGTGACAGACTGTGTTATTGTCGACCTAAGTTTGACTCCAACGGCGGAGTCTGTGCACGGCATGGACGATCTCGACCATCTCATCACCCATGAAGTCTCAGAGAGCGGGCCGTTAGTTCCTGGAACATGTGACAAACCACATTGGCGCCAACCTAAGTTTGACTACTCCGAGAGTTATGATTGATGGGAAATCGCCATGAGATTATCACAAGTTATTCTTTTTCTTTCCCATATCTTTTTTCGCTGTCTGGAACATTCTGGTGATCGTATATCGATGAAATCTCCGGTTACCTGAGAGAGTGTGAGTTGGCTTCGGTAGCAGTTCAACCCTGTAGCATTAACTTAACCTACAATGACATGCTGTGGTTTTTATTTGTGCTGCTGGAACAGTCTGCTGATCTTAGACTGATGAAACATTCAGATATCTTTGTTACTATCATGTTTGACTTGAGTTGCCTGTCATCATAAGTAGTATCATATCCAAGAGAGGTGTACCATCACAGCACCACAATAGCAGGTACAAACATGACAAGGACAGGAAAAAGTTGATGTATATATAAGCTTCTGAACCATCAGGACACTTGCACATGCCAAAAATTACAGTGGGGTAGACACCCTTTGGGACAGTAAACTAAAACTAAAAATCTATATTTTTTTCCTTTTCTTTCCTTTTGACAGTGAAATCCAACTAAATATCTGCTTTCGAACATAAACTAAAACTCTGTTTTTTTTTTTGCCTTTTCCTTCCTTTTGACAGCGAAATCAAACTAAATATCTGTTTTTTTCTTTTCTTTTCTTTCTTTTGTACTGAATGAGTAGGCGTAGCAAGCGAGCGGCGCGAAGACGTGTCGCCGCCTTGTGAGCTTCGATTGGCTGCTGATGACATGCTAGGAGGGCCCAAACACTTCATACTTGCAAACTGGGCAGGTCTGTTTCACCAACAGTTAATCACATGTCAGCAACTGTACTTTTGCCCAAAGCCATGACTTTTCTCTAACCTTCGGCAAAAGGTGAAAAAAGAAGCAATTTTTAACTCTCACCTTGTTGATCTTGAGCCAGCTGCTAATGCAACTTGCATGGTAATTATGTTTGCAGGGCAAGGTTATGATGTTCTCCCGGTTTCTGAAAGCTGACAGGCACACAGTACAAGTGCTGCATCCATTGGTTGAAGAAACAGAGAGATTCATCAGTGACAAAGAGAGATTTACTGCCAAAAGATTAACTAATTTCCAGCAATACACTAGTGATTAGTCATCATCAGTAAGGATTTCATATTTGATTGAGAAGGTTGTGGACTCACTCATCATGGTTTGTCCTCCTTGAGAAGAACCCTGATCCTGACCTGTACTTCCATGGCACCAAGTATGACAGGAGCTCATCTGATAAACCTCTGCTCTCATTTCCCACTGATTCCACTAGTTCCTGCCCTTGCTGGATTTTTTTTTTTTGCAGAAAAAAGGGACTGGAATCAGCAAACAAATTTTCTGACGAACCAACCAACCGCGGCGTGCTATTTATTGACAAAGAAATCTCGCGTTCCAAACGGGGCCTTTACAGGTAACAGAAAAAGAAACTGTGGGACATTCATTGAAGACAAACCTCATATGTCATGTTGTCCGGATCAACATCGTCGTTGGTGTCGTCGTTGTCATCATCATCCTGCCCAGCTGCCTGCGAACCGGTCTCGGAATTTTTAGTTTGATGCAAGCTGCAGATAACTAGCTCAACAAACAAGCAACTGCAAATATCAGTTTGTATAATAGCTCACCTCCTCTTCATCGCCGCGATCATCGTCGTCGTCCGTGTCGGATGGGGAAGGCACACAGCTTATGTCTGAATTTTAACACACACAGAACACCAATATATCAGATGATGATCAGCATCATGTACCTTCTCTGAACTGAATCAAAAGAATTGCGTACCGTCTTGTTCGTCTTCGTTGGGAGGCGTGTCCACATCCAGATCCTCCATCTCCTGCAGCATCCTGGCGTATTTGAGGTCGGCAGCGATCTGTTCCTCTGAACTTCCTGAGGTTTCTGCTGCTGTGCCTCTGCTGCTCTCCCCATGGCAGCAATGCATGCTCCAGGATGCACCAGGGGCCCCTGTGCCGAAGGATTGGTGCAGGCCCTCCTAAGGAAACAAATCAGAACTGTTACTTTTGAGAAAAAAAGGTTTCAGTTGACCACAGAATTTTTCTTGAAAAGTGCAGAGATGTTAATATGAAACATACCTGGTGTTGAAGAACATCACCGATCACATACTCGAGGAAGTCATCGTGGTTCACATCATCACCGGCGGTGCTGTAGTGCACGGTGATCCTCCGATAGGCGCCGGGTGGCCCGACGGTGGCCATGGCCACCGGGCGTCAGGCAGCAACCACCGGTTAGTTACCTACAACAACCTCCAGTGTTAGTTGGGATCAAAGATAGTTTCTGCTTAAGAAGCAGGTTCATTCCAACCTCCTTGATGGAGCATGACAATTCTGCTTCCTAAAAAAGGAAAGAAAAATAATTCTCTGTCTCTCCCTTTAGAACAAGCAAAAGTAGCAGCAGTAACAATTTCTGAGGAGGGTTTTTTGTTTGGAAGATCGACGAAGGCGCAGAGCGGAATCGAAGCGCAGAGCTCCGTTGCGATGAAGAGGAGAAAGGGGGGGAAGGAGGAAGAATCATGAACAGGAGGATTGATCGGAAGAGATGCTTACTTTTTCTCCGTTTCTTCAGAGCCTGATGATGATCTCCCTTTCCTGCTCTTCTCCTGTGTTCTCTTCTCTTCTCCCAGCTGAGCTCTCACCTTCTCAAGGTTGGATGGTTGGGTGCTTTGTTAATGAGGGGGTGGTTGGTTGGTTAGCTCCCTCCAAAGTGCTTACTTATATATATACGCGGGCCGCCCGCTCTCGCCGTCTCTGTTTTTTCTAGAAAAAAGAGCTGTGGAGGAGGCCCCGCCGGTATACAAATTTATGAACAAATTATAAATATATGCGCGGGAAATGTACAAAATGTGTAGAGGGAGAAAGAGACCTGACCTAAAGATAATCCTCCTGTCTCTGTTCACTGCATACCCCAACTGAAACTAACTGTTGATGATCTTTCATCTCAGATCTTATGATCTGCCTTTATTTTCTTCCTCCTTCATTCCTTTTAATTTTTTTACCTGTAGATATGTAAACCGCAACTTTTTTTTTATAAACATATGCACTAGGAATTCCTGGTATTTCCCATCAATGAAAAAACTAGTTATAGATTAACACATGTATTAGGTCAGAAAGAGATCTGACTTAGGCCTGAAGATATCCTGTCCCTGTCCTTCACAGGTGGCGAGCAAAAGGTTCACTGCATGCTCCAACTGAACTAAATTATAGTGTTCAACTCAGGATTGCCTTGTTAACCAGTTGTTATGTGTGATAATTATGCTTAAGGTTATACCACTTCCAGTTGTGAACAGCTGCATGGTCACAACTGGCTTGTCCTGACCTCACCCCGGTGACTTGGCACGGCTGCGTCATCAGGCGGGTCGTCGACGTCGCCGTTCGTTGCAGCGCCGGCGTCGACTCCAAAGTCTCCTCTCCTGACTGTAATGATCATCATCCACCACATGTTGCTACATTTTGAGGCTTTATTATTTGTTTAGTTTAGCGGTAGTTGTGGCTCCTGTGGTTGTTAACTAGACGCGTCACATGGGACTCAATTCAGATAGGGATTTTATGCTCTTGGGATCATAATAAAAACCGCCTGTAGCTTGCTTGATTTTGCAAAAATAATACTGGCAATAATGCAGACAGCCCTCTGAATCTAGGAGCATGTTCATGGACCTGCATCTAACAACATACTTTATCCTCTTCTATGAGACAGTATAGAACAACACCGTAATATACGGTCCCTAATTACATGATTAGCTCCATACAGGTCATGTTTGAACACGCTTGGTTAAGAAGTTTGCTATGTTCAATGCTGATCTGCCACTGGGTGCTACAAGTGTGTGAAGAATCTTGACAGGTTCAAACCAGAGACTGACATGATTATTAACACACATGATTAGGTAGCAATCCCTTTCGCGGCCCCTCCCTCGCCCAATCAGCACCGGTCTTATGTGGCTAAGAGCACCGACCACGCAACCGATCTCGACATGTTGCGTCAGAGAAATCTTTGTGGAGACAGATTTTCAGAGTAGTGTTGATCTCAAGTGTCGACACCGGAAGATTGGGTGCCAAGAAAAAGGGCCAAGGACTTGGGGCTCAGGGTCAACAGTTAAGTAATGGTGATGAGTGATGGAGGATGCCAAGATGATTCAGCCTTGCTCCTAATACAAGCAGAGAGAGGCAACATCTGTGAGGTCATAGCTAACTGCTGATGTGCATAGCCTGGTATTATATGGGCAGTGAGGATGTCAAGCTGATTAGGCTTCTTGTGTTCCTAGTTCAAGCTGAGAGAAAGCATGCAAGATCTGTGAGATCATGGGTAATGGCTGATGTATATACTACTATTATGTGGACACTGAGGATGTCAAGCTGATTCAGCTTTGTCCCTAACTCAAGTTTTTTTAGTGGTTTCCAAATTCAAGTTGAGAGAAGCAAGATGTATGAGATCATAGCTGATAGGTGATTCATGTGGCCTACTATTATAAATGTGGACAGTGAGATGTCATTCTCTCATAAAATCAGGGGCCTCCAAGTCTCCCCCTTATCTCCTTCTACCTCAATTTTTCATAAATACAGCCTATCTGATCTGGATCTGGTTTCAAAATGGCAAGTGAGTAGACAACATTATCCCAGCATATATAGAGGAAGAACAGAACTTCTCTTCCACCCCGCCGAAAAGAAAAAGAAAAAAACCCGACAGAACTTCTCTTAGTGGCACAAGCAAAAATAAAAGCAAAAACCGACGTAGGGATATGCGTTCGTAGTGAGTCGGATCCCGCGAGCGCGACGTGTCGCATCGGGTGCCTTGCGATTCGCTGGCTCGATTCCTACGTGATGCGAAAATGACCTGAATGGAATTTCTTCTTTCCGGTCACTTTTGCTTGTCTATCTGAAATTTTGAATCCTCAGCATTGACTGGTGTGTGCTGCTGGTTCTGGACTGTGTCATCCTGTGTATGTACAGTCAGTTCATTTCCAGTTGCTTATCATGCCATCTTTATTTTCAGGTGTCGAATTCACTATTCCGAGGATGCAATGCACCTTTGTTGGGATGCATCTCTGTGTGCGACCTTCCTGATGGTCCAGATTCATATAGCAGTCCAGCTCGTCTGCTTTCTTCTTCCTCCCGCTCCTTGTTGTCTCCGCCGTCGTTTCTTCAGTGTTTTTCTTCTTTTTTTGAAATGGTCATATCTTCAGCTAGCAGCGGTCATTAAAACGCAGGTCCCTCACACCGGCCATTTTGAACAGACGCCAACATATAATCCCATTATGAGTTTATGACCCTTTTCTGGTAACAGAGGAGAGAAAAGGATACACTTGTGTTTTACCGTCACACGTCAGAGCTTGTGTTTTACCGTTACATCGATCAAGTCACTTTTGCTTGTCTGAACTGTGAAAGTGACCTTGGATGAATGAAATTTGTTCCCCCGGTCACTTTTACCGTTCTGAACCCTCTGCATTGACCAGCGTGCTCCTGAATCTGGACTGTGTACTACCGTCCGCTCGTTCGAGGATGAAATATCTTTCTTGGCATGCATCTCTGCCTGGTGATCTTCTTTCTTCTTCCTCTCGCTCTTGTCTCCACCGTCGTTTTCGCGCCGTTTCCGTGTCCGGATCAGGTGCACCATCTCCAAACTGGCTCCAGCCTAACCACGTGTGGCTGAGAAGATCTCGACATCCTGCGTCGATCTTGACGCATTGTGGCCGTCTCGTGAGAAGATTGGTTGGGTGCCGAGAAAAGAAAAGGCCAAATAATTGGGGTCCATGGTGAACCAACCGAGTGATGGAGGACACCCAAGCTGGTTCATTCAGCTCACTGTGGCGTGTCCCTAGTTCATTCAGGTTGACAGGGACAAGACGTTGCACCGCTACTATTGTGTGTCCGTTGGTGGAGATAATCACCATTTGTAGCTGTGTACACCCATAGTTAGGCAGGGCTCCTGCCAATCACCTAGCGAAAATAGCCCACGGGGACAGTTTCTCCTTAACTTTCGATATATCTGCCTGTTTCGAAGCTGGTTTTAGCTTAACCTGGTATGTTGGATATGGTTTTGGCTTAGCTTGGCTCTGTTCTTGATGACATGCGGTGGTAAATTTATCAGGTTAATCTGTGTAGCTCACTCGTCAAGAGTACTGCGCCTCAAAGAATAAATTCCTACGTGGTTGTAAAAATGGCATGAATGGAAGAAAGTGATGTTCACAATTTCACGTGTGTCTGAATCCTCGGCGTTGAC
The DNA here is from genome assembly GCF_018294505.1 of Triticum aestivum. Taxonomy (NCBI): domain Eukaryota; kingdom Viridiplantae; phylum Streptophyta; class Magnoliopsida; order Poales; family Poaceae; genus Triticum; species Triticum aestivum. The sequence goes on along the minus strand of NC_057803.1, from coordinate 714,631,967 downwards.
CGGCGTCCTTGTGGAGTGTCCTGTCTGAACATACGTTCACACCCTGGGGCATTGAGCGATGCGGCGGCTCTCGATATCTAGACTGATGCACTTCTACTGCACAACACGTAAAGGCGAAACTCTTTTTTTTTTTGCGGGGCACGTAAAGGTGAGACTCAATCTGTAGTTTCTCAATGTTGAGTTTGTTATCACTTATCACACACAAGATTATGCCAGTGTCAGTGTATAGATATAGAGGAGGAACAAGACTTGTGTTAGTGGCACAAAAAAAGCAAATCCTGAAGTAGGGAGTGCATTTGAAGCAGGTCGGAGCTCGCGAGCGGAGCGTGTCGCACCGAGGGTTCGGCTAGTTCGATTCCTATGTATGTAACGTGAAAATTACCACCTGAATGGAACTTGTTCAGCACGGGTCACTTTTGCTCCTGCTTCTGGACTGTTCTCTGTAACTGTCAGTTCATTTCCAGTTGCTTATCATCACGCATGCCAGCCTTATCTTTAGGTGTCGATTTCACCACTGCGAGGATGAAGTGGAAATGAAATGCACCTTTCGTGGGATGCGTCTCTGCCTGCGATTTGCCTGGTGGTCACTCTAGATTCACCCAGCGTGCAGCTCGTCTTCTTTCTTCTACATCTCCATGCCCCTGTACCATTTCCGCCGTCGTTTTCGCGTCGTCCCCGTGTCTGGATCAGGTTCCCAACTGGCTCCAGTAAATTTTTACGCGGGAAAATATCAGAACGGAGACGTACTTGGTCATGTAGTCGCCAGCGTGGTAGTCCGAGAGAGATAGATAGATAGATAGAGAGAGAGAGATGGTGGGGAACGTTACGAGCATAATTGGTTTGCTACCAACATTTGGCATTGCCAATATTTGGTAAGCCAACATTTGGCAAAAACAAAAGTTGCCAACTTTTGGCAACTTTTTGTGAGATTGGCAACAAGAATTGGCAAGCAACCAATCTCTAGCCAATATTTGGCAGTTGCCAAAATTTGGCATGCCAACTTTTGGCATCAAACCAATTATGCTCTACACAACATGGGCCTGTTGGAAATATGCCCTAGAGGCAATAATAAAAGGATTATTATTATATTTCTTTGTTCATGATAGTTGTCTTTTATTCATGCTATAATTGTATTATCCGGAAATCGTAATACCCGTGTGAATACTTAGACCACGACATGTCCCTAGTGAGCCTCTAGTTGACTAGCTCGTTGATCAACAGATAGTCATGGTTTCCTGACTATGGACAATGGATGTCGTTGATAACGGGATCACATCATTAGGAGAATGATGTGATGGACAAGACCCAATCCTAAGCATCGCACAAGATCGTGTAGTTCGTTTTGCTAGAGCTTTTCCTATGTCAAGTATCTCTTTCTTAGACCATGAGATCGTGTAACTCCCGGATACCATAGGAGTGCTTTGGGTGTACCAAACGTCACAACGTAACTGGGTGACTATAAAGGTGCACTACAGGTATCTCCGAAAGTGTCTGTTGGGTTGACACGGATCGAGACTGGGATTTGTCACTCCGTATAACGGAGAGGTAATCACTGGGCCCACTCGGTAGTGCATCATCATAATGAGCTCAAAGTGACCAAGTGTCTGGTCACGGGATCATGCATTACGGTACGAGTAAAGTGACTTGCCGGCAACAAGATTGAACGAGGTATTGGGATACCAACGATCGAATCTCGGACAAGTAACATACCGTCTGACAAAGGGAATAGTATGCGGGGTTGCTTGAATCCTCGACATCATGGTTCATACGATGAGATCATCGAGGAGTATGTGGGAGCCAACATGGGTATCCAGATCCCGCTGTTGGTTATTGACCAGAGAGCCGTCTCGGTCATGTCTGCATGTCTCCCGAACCCGTAGGGTCTACACACTTAAGGTTCGGTGACGCTACAGTTGTATGAATATGAGTATGCAGCAAACCAAATATTGTTCGGAGTCCCGGATGAGATCCCGGACGTCACGAGGAGTTCCGGAATGGTCCGGAGGTAAAGAATTATATATAGGAAGTGTTGTTTCGGCCATCGAAAAAGTTTCGGGGTCACCCGGTATTGTACCGGGACCACCGGAAGGGTCCCGGGGGTCCACCGGGTGGGGCCACCTATCTCGGAGGGCCCCGTGGGCTGAGGTGGGAGGGGAACCAGCTCCTAGTGGGCTGATGCGCCCCCCCTTGGGCCCCCGATATATATATCTGCCCGTTTCGGAGCTGGTTTACTTGGCTCTGTTTTTCAGGCCATGCGATGGCAACTTACTTCTCTTGCACCAGCCGTCTCCAAGAATGAGACTCTTTTATTCTTTTGTAGGTACAGTCAAGTTTATGCTTTTTTTGAGGCACAGTCAAGTTTGTGTTCAGTTATTTATCATGTGCCGATTTTAACCATTCGAGGATGAAAAGTACCTTTCTAGCTAGTGGATGCATCTCTGCAATCTGCCACGCTAGATCCAACAGACCGTCTCGCATACCATGCGTGACCAGGAACCGGCCACGCTAGATCTCGACATCTCGACGTCAAGGAGATCGCCATGGCCGTCTTTTGGGAAAATTGCGTGCCACGGAAGAAGAGGCCGGCGACTTGGGGTCAACCAACTGAGCAACTATTGTGTTCTTAATTCAGATTGACAGGGACATTGTGCCTTTGTGCCTTTGTGCTAGTTGGTGGGGTAATTACACACCCTGTTAACTTTTTGTCTGCCTGGTTGGATATGGTTTTGGCTCAGCTTGGCTTAGCTCTGTTCTTTAGGACATGAGGTGGTAACTTCCTCCTCGGGTTAATCTGTGTGGCTCGCTCACCATGTGTACTAGGCTTCAGAAAATAAATCCCTGATTGTTGTAAAAATAACCTGAATGGAAGAAAGTGCTGTCCATAATTGCACATGCGGTTGAACCCTTGGCATGTCGGAGCTCGCGAGCATCTCTGTCTGCGATTCGCCTGGTGGTCACTCCAGATTCACCCAGCATGCAGCTCGTCTTCTTTCTTCTTCCTCTCCATGCCCCTGTACCATTTCCGCCGTCGTTTTAGCGTCGTCCCCGTGTCTGGATCAGGTTCCCAACTGGCTCCAGTGAACTCCCCATGCATGTGTGTGTGTGTGTGTGTGGCTAAGAAAGATCACCGGCCGGCCACGCTAGGTCTCCGACGTATTGAGCAAAATCTCATGGGTGCCAGGGAAAGGCCAAAGACTCTGGGGTCCAGGGCCAACCAACCGAGTGACGGAGGACCCCAAGCTGATTGGATTGATTCAGCTCATTGTTGGAGGACCCCAAGAATATGAGATGGCAACTTTCTCAGGTTGATCTACCTACTTGGCTACTTATGTCTCAGATCTCGAATTATTACTTATTAGTAGTTGTATACATGACCTGAATGGAACGAGGAAGTGTTTATTCACTGCCCTGTCTGAACTCATCACTCCCAACAGTTGACCAGTGTCCTTCCTTCAAGAGTGTCCACTCGACATGCCTTCACACCTAAGGCAGACCAGACAGCGACGGCTTCCGATGTCTAGAACTCTAGACCTACTCATACATCACACCAGGTAGGATATACAGTACAGGCAGAGCTTCGAATGGCTGTTGTTTGCTCTGTTCTGCACCCAGTCCCAGCAGGATAAATTCTAGGGTAATCCCATTATCATGATCTTTTTCCAGCAACAAAGGCACAGAGATACGCTTAATTCTAGTGGCGCGCGAGCACAAGTAGTACTTTCTCCGTTCCAAAATAGATGACCCAACTTTATATTAAAGTTAGTATAAAGTTGAGTCATATATTTTGGATAGATGACCCAACTTTCAATTAAAGTTAGTATAAAATTGAGTCATATATTTTGGAATGGAGGGAGTAATTAATAATTCCAAAACCAGAAATAGAAACACACATGTGACCTGTGTATTTGACCCCGCATCCGTTCGGCCTGCAAAACGTGTTTACAATTCGCACGGCCGCAGATGCAGACCTCGCATAACGGATCCGTACGGTTTTGCGGGGTCTGATCTGGCGCAGCCCGAAAAACCTAAATTTGCACCTTAATTTGATCCAACATAATGCATTTCTTTGTTTTCCCAACAACATTAGATACATAAGACATTACCAAATCTTTGCTAGAATACCAAGACCAAAGAAAACAAGAACCACAAGTATGCATTTTAGAAGATTTCTAACTTCCATAACTGCCCGCTGTGGGCTTCCCCTTCTGCGCCTCTGCCTATACACCTATCCAACCGCCCGCCCCCAGTCCCCTTCTGCGCCGTTGTGGGCTGCTGCCTTGTCCGGCAAGGCGGTGGCCCCGGCGAACTGCCGGCAAGGTGGCCGAGGTGGCCCTTCCTTGGAGGCGCCTTTTTCTCAGCAGCCGCGTCACAGAGCAACTGGCCAGCAGCAAGGCAGCAAAAGGAAAGCGTAAATGGTCGTATCTCTTCCAATTTCCAAACCTCAATTTTTGTTTGTAGATGCCACTATTGCTAGATGATGATTTTTGTCAGTTGCTAGATGAAACCGTTGCTGCTAGAGGCCAATGTTTGTTAGATACTTAGATGCGAAAATAAAATTTCGACATTTAGTAATTTTGTTCCTATATTACTGCTAGAGGCCATTGAATATCATGTTTGTTAGTAATTTTGTTGCAACATAGATTGACTTTTGTATGCCTTCAAACTGGATTTTTTGGGTAGTTTTTAGCCCTTGGTTTCTCGCCTGGGACGTTAGCAAATCCTGGCTCCGCCACTGTTACTATCTATTGTGGAGGTAGTAACATAGACTAGTGTTACTACTCTAAGTTACTCCCCACTATTTTTTTTTTGAAACGGAGGCAAAGATTGCCTCATCTATTAAATAAGCAGAAGAGAATTGCCCAGTTAATTATGGAAAACCGGGCAAAAACCGGAACAACAAGGGCCAAGCCCATTTCCATAGACTGAAACACACAGGACAAAGCCCACCCTTATCGACAACATGCCGACCTGCGGCCAGACAACACAACTCCGACTCTGACGGAGAACTCAGAAGAACGAAATCAGGCTCGGCTGGCGCCACAGAAGATCGCCGAAAGGGCCACCTGCAGCCAGTCATCGTACACCACAGGGCCCCGCCGCCGCAGCTTCGACTCCACAGCAACAAACAAACCGAGGCAATACCGTGGACACGCCGGAGAAGAGCCGACTATCGCAACCATTGCCGCGTCGCCGACATCGCTCCCACCATCATCGTTGCCACAGAAGTCTGGCCGCCACAGTGATTCTCTCGGGGCCGCCGCCCCGACATCCACCGCTCCCTCGCGCCCAGCGCAATCAACCGGCACCGCCTTCCGGGGCCGCCGCCCCGACATACCACCACTCCCCTCGAGCAGCAACGCCGCGCAACCCGGCTGCCCGCAACCCACGCTGCTCAGGGCAACCGCTCGCAGACCACGAACGTCGCACCACATCCGGGGCCGCCGCCCCGACGTAAAGTCAGACCGCCCCCTCTAGGGCGCATCGACCAGGCCGACGACCTCGCTACCCACGCAGCACCAAGCCGCCATCAAAACAATGCACAACCGCGACTCTACCCCATAGAGGCACCGTTGCATCACTATCCGAGGCCGCCGCCTCGGCATACATCCACCGTCCAGAGCCGCCGCCCCGGCCTCCATCACCCCGACGGCGACGCAGCTCTGCACCACTGCCATGAGACCACCACTCCACAAAAGTCATTGCTTCCAAGGCGGTGCCTCCAAGAAGGTAACGACATAATTGCCGCCACCGCCCGCTCCAATGGAGCTTGGGTTTTCACCCGGAAACACCAGACAGTTGCGGCAGTAGAATGGATGTAGCTCCGCGATGTGCCTTTAGGAAGGAATGCAATGCTCAAGAACATCGCCAACATCGGCACCGACCGGAGAAGGTGCAAGACTTTCGCCCGGAGAATCTACTCCACTGCCGAGCCTCACGAGGAAGCCAATGACATAGGAACACAGCAAGCTGCGCAGAGTGCATCGTTGCCAACCACCAGCCCTCAACACGCCGCAGCAAAACGCCTTGCCAGATCTGCGCACCCCCGGCCACCTCCAGCCCAAACTGCTGCTCCATTGCACACACGGCCAGAGCAGTAGAAGAGTACACCACTCCGGTGGCTAGAGACCGATCTCCACGACCACCATCACAGCGCCGCTGCGTCGCCGCCCAAAAACTGCGGCTCACCGCCACCGCAGCAGCTCACCAATAGAAGAAACCTCCACCGTGGCGCTGCGCCGCCATCCAAAAGCTGCGGCTCGCCGCCATCACCGCAGCTCCCCCGGCCGAGGGAGGGGACCCCAGGCACCCAGCGCGCCAAACAGCCACAGCCCGCCGGAGCGTCGCCGTCACAGCACGCTGGAGCGCCTCCACCGACAGATCTGGACGCCGGGCGCCAGATCGACGACGGCCGGCCTCAGCGCCGCCCCGCACGCCATCCAGCCGAGGAAGGGGGGGAGCAACGCTGCCACCATGCCCGGGGCCGCCGCCCCGGCTTGCTCGCGCCGACGAGACGCGGCCGCCGCCAGAT